>NC_057808.1:368556601-368790786 GCF_018294505.1 Triticum aestivum | reverse complement strand
TTGAAAAATCCTACCGAGTGGTGAGGAACCCTCCCACTCGGGGGCTTAGCTGCAGTCCAGTACTCGCCTAAGTTTGAAAAATCCTACCGAGTGGTGAGCAACCCTCCCATTCGGGGGCTTAGCTGCAGTCCAGAACTCGCCTAAGTTTGAAAAATCCTACCGAGTGGTGGGCAACCCTCCCACTCGGGGGCTTAGCTGCAGTCCAGTACTCGCCTAAGTTTGAAAAATCCTACCGAGTGGTGAGCAACCCTCCCACTCGGGGGCTTAGCTGCAGTCCAGTACTCGCCTAAGTTTGAAACACGTCCCTATCCACAAGGATGATGAGGTGCAGGTCAACTACAACCTTCTCCTCGGAGCTACGCCACAAGTATAACGTATGCTCCATCCTCATCCGCAATGACGACGAGGTGCAGATCGACTGCAACTTTCTTTTCGGAGCTGCGCCACAAATACAATGTGCGCTCCATCCTTATCCGCAAGGACGACGAGGTGTAGGTCGACTACAACCTTCTCCTCAGAGTTGCGCCACAAGTATAACGTGCGCTCCATCCTTGTCCACAAGGACGACGAGGTGCAGGTCGACTGCAACCTTCTCCTCAGAGCTGCGCCACAAGTATAACGTGCGCTCCATCCTTGTCCGCAAGGACGACGAGGTGCAGGTCGACTGCAACCTTCTCCTCAGAGCTGCACCACAAGTATAACGTGCGCTCCATCCTTGTCCGCAAGGACGACGAGGTGCGGGTCGACTGCAACCTTCTCCTCAGAGCTGCGCCACAAGTATGACGTGCGCTCCATCCTCATCCGCAAGGACGACGAGGTGCAAGTCGACTGGAACCTCTTCCCCAGAGCTGCATCTCAATGTACAAAAAAATATTCCGAGTGAAGAACAAGTTCCACTCAAAGACAAGCGCAAGCATATTTGGAGATAAACCAAATTCAGATAAATCCTAAGGTCTCGACCACGGATTAAAGTACTCGGGCATCAAGCCCGAAGGAGTTTAACGGTTACAAAATCACTCGGCATTCCGAGGCAAATTTAAGGTGGGGCATAAAAGTTTGTTCACTCCGCAGGAGGAGGGCTGGCAGGCTCGACGAATTCGTCCAGGTCGATTCCGTCGGCAATCCGAGTGGCAGCAGCAATGAAGGTCTCCATGAAAGATTGGAAGTCATGCTTCTTGGTGTTGGCAACCTTGATCGCTGCCAGCTTCTCTTCTCGCGCTTCCTTGCAGTGGACACGAACCAAAGACAGAGCCACATCGGCGCCTGTCGGCGTTCTGGGAACGGGGGTCCCCAGACTTGCCTGCCTGCGGCCCACGGCGTGGCTAAGCTAGCAGGCTGTACGGCCCATCTTCATCAACAAGGCATCCAGGACCCTCGCGAGGAGCCAAGCCTCGCGAGGGGAGCAACGCAAGACCTCCTCGGGAGTGGCCTAGTTAGGCAGGCTCACGAGGAGCGAAGATATCAAGGCGGGGCAAACCTCACGAGGCTCTCATGACGTGAGCCATGACGATCGGTGCCAGGCGGGCGCCAGCGCGGGCAGCGTCCTTGTTTCCTCTTTAGTGCTAAGGAGGCTAGCGCAGGCGAGGAGTACCGAGGCATCAGGCAAAGGTTGCTATATCAGTGCAACGAGACCAAGACTAGGAGGACGGCAAGACGGAGGTCATCGTGGAGCCAAAGACGGCGCCACCACCAGAGCCCTTCGCAGGCGAAGACCACTTTTGTCAGGATAGCTTGTACTAGCTGTCCCCCTTCAAATTTGCCCGCCGTTGTTGGCGTCCTTCCCGCTCAATATTTGGGAAGAGGACCAGGGCCTATAAGTAGAGCTATCCACCACCGTAGGGGCATCGAGCAGTTCACCCAGCTCTCACCCGCTAAGTTACCAAGCACAAGAACACCTCATCCTCAGGAGGTTGTTCTTTCCTCTGTACTGTTCTTCATCAGCCCAAGAAGCAATCCACCACCACAACACTGGAGTAGGGTATTACACCACAACGGTGGCCCGAACCAGTATAAATCTCGTGTCTTTCTGTGTTGCAAGTTTGTCGAGTTCGTCCGCGAGATCTTAGTGAGCTAGGGCGTAGATCGGTAGGAGGGAAAGACTTCGCGCGCACCCCAGTGTTCGAACCTTAAGAGTTTGCCGGAACCCCACATCCGACATTTGGCGCACCTGGTAGGGGTGCACCGGAGCTCCTCTCCACCAACCTGCGCCCCGTGCCGCCGCACTTCGCCCCCATGGCAGGTGCCCCGTCATCCACCTCGGCGGCCGACATCAACAACGGGGCATCTGGGTACCGAGCCCTGGCCCCCGCCCTACGGCGAGTGCGGTGGCCGACCAAGTTCAAGCCAGAGATGCCGCCACGTTACGACGGCGCGGCTGACCCGGCGCCGTTCCTGCTGGCGTACGAGGAGGCTGTCCTCGAAGCCGGAGGCAATGACAAGATCATGGCCAACTAGTTCCCCATGGCCCTTGCCGGCGAGCCGCGCGCCTGGCTGCTCAACCTCCCGGGATCCACGGTGGCCTCCTGGGGGGAACTCCGCGACCTCTTAACCGCTCGCTACGCAGTGCCAACGCACCACGCAGTCACGGCCATGCTGGGCGGTTCTCAAGCACCACCTTCAGACCGCCACATCAAGCCATTCCTCCGACAGATCGGGGCCGCCTCCAAGCGCCCGGGGGCTTCGCCGGGTTGGGCTGCTTCGGAGGCCGACCTCACCTTCGGCTCAGAAAACCACCCCGACTCCACCGCCGGCTCCGGAATGCTCCCAATGCTCTGCACGCCCACCATCTGCAACGTGGCCATTACCAAGACCCTCATCGACGGCGGTGCTGGCCTCAACTTTCTCTCCGTAGAAGCCTTCAGCCTTCTCCACGTGCCGCTTGAGCGGCTCGGCCTCAGCAAGCCCTTCTCGGGAGTGGGTGGTGGAGCTGCCCACTCTCTGGGGTAGATCCACCTCCCTGTCACCTTTGGCACGCGCGACAACTACCGCACCAAGCTGGTGGACTTCGACATCGCTCGTATCGGTCTCCCGTACAACGCCATCCTCGGGTACCCAGCTCTCGCTCAGTTCATGGCAGCGACTCACCCGGCCTACAACCTCATGAAGATGCCAGGGAGCAAGGGCATCCTCACCATCAAGGGGGACACTAAGGAGGCCGTGACGGTGCTCAGGCACGCCTTCAGGACCGCGGCGGCAGCACAGCCCGCCGGTGCCGGTACCCCCGAGGCCAAGGAGGCCACGCCTACCAAGAAGAAGCAGCTGTTCACCCAAGACAAGGCATAAACCAAGCAGGTGCCGGTCTACGAGGACGGGTCTTCAGGAGCCACCTTTACCATAGGAGCCGGCCTTGACCCGGGACAAGAAGAAGCCTTGGTGAGGTTCTTGCGCGCGAACAAGGAGATATTCGCGTGGGAGCCCAATCAGCTGGTAGGGGTCCCGAGGGAGGTGATCCAGCATCATCTAAGGGTGTGCCCCAACATAGGCCCCGTGAAGCAGCGAGCAAGACGGCAGTCCACTGAGAAGCAAGCCTTGATCGTCCAAGAGACTCGCAAGCTGGAGGCGGCGGGTGCCATCCGAGAAGTTCGATATCCCGAATGCCTGGCGAACCCCGTCGTAGTGCCGAAGAAAGGCGGGAAGAAACAGATGTGTGTCGACTTCACCAACCTTAACAAGGCCTGCCCCCAAGATCCGTTCCCACTCCCGCGCATCGACCAGATTGTCGACTCCACCGCCGAGTGTGACCTGCTGTGCTTCCTAGATGCGTTCTCAGGATATCATCAGATCAAGATGGCGGTGGATGATGTGGAGAAGACAGCCTTCCTGACACCATGTGGGGTGTACTGCTACACCTGCATGCCCTTCGGGCTGCGCAACGCGGGCGCGACCTTTTAGCGGTTGATGCACATCGCCCTGGGGCGGCAGCTCGGGAGAAACACAGAGGCCTACGTCGATGACATAGTGGTAAAGTCTCGCGAGGCAAGGACATTGATTCAAGACTTGGAGGAGACCTGCGAAAGCCTGCGCCAAGTGAACTTGAGGCTTAACCCGGAAAAGTGCGTGTTCGGCGTCCCCTCCAGCAAGCTGCTGGGATTCCTCATATCCTACAGAGGGATCGAGGCGAACCCAGAGAAGATCAAGGCCATCGAGAACATGAGCCCACTGCAGACCCTCAAAGAGATGCAGAAGCTAGCGGGGCGGGTGATCGCGTTGGGGCGTTTCATCTCCAAACTAGGAGAGCACGCCTTGCCCTTCTTGAAGCTCATGAAGAAGAAGGGCCCGTTCAAGTGGACCCCGGAGGCCGACCAGGCCTTCCAAGACCTCAAGAAATACCTTACCATCCCCCGGTGATGGTGGCACCACGGCCTCTCGAGCCTCTGGTACTCTACCTTGCCACCACCCCATACTTCGCCAGCGCGGCGCTGGTGGTGGTTCGGGAGGAGCGCCAAGCCAGGGGCGCGCTGCGCCAAGCCGGGGCTGAAGTGGCGCAGGGTCAGGAAGGCGCAGCAAAGGCATCAACGGTGGGGGACCAAGCTCAGCAGGGCAACATCGCATGAGCTCCTGAGGACAGTCAGGTCTCAGGAACCCCTCCACCTCAGGATATGC
This sequence comes from Triticum aestivum, assembly GCF_018294505.1. Classification (NCBI taxonomy): domain Eukaryota; kingdom Viridiplantae; phylum Streptophyta; class Magnoliopsida; order Poales; family Poaceae; genus Triticum; species Triticum aestivum. The sequence continues at coordinate 368,786,184 of NC_057808.1, read as the reverse complement.
CCCGATCTCCACAGGACCCGAGCCTCGACAGTGTGCCAGCCCTCGTCGAACACCCGGTGTACTTCGTCAGCACCGTATTACGGGACGCGAGAGCACACTACCCCATGTCCCAGAAGCTCCTACTCGCGCTCTTGGTGGACTCACGCAAGCTGCAACACTACTTCCAGGGCCACCCCATCAAGGTCGTCTCGGCCTACCCATTGGAGAGGGTACTCAGGAGCCCTAATTCAGCCGGAAGGGTCGCCGAGTGGAACATCGAGTTGCAAGCATTCCAGTTGGAGTTCAGCACTACCAGGGTTATTAAGGGGGCGCGCTCGCTGACTTCGTGGCAGAATGGACGGATGCCCCGACACTTGAGGAAGGAGAAGACCGGTCCACCTCCCCAGGAAGCGAGGCCCCAGACGGCTGGGTCATGTATTTCGATGGAGCCTTCGTGCACCAGGGCGCGAGGGCTGGAGCGGTGCTCATCTCGCCCACTCAGGACAAGCTCTACTACGCCGTGCAACTCTGCTTTCAGCACGGCGAGAAGGTCTCCAACAATATCGCAGAATACGAAGGCCTCATAGCTGGCCTGAAGGCTGCGGCGGCTCTAGGGGTGAAGCGCCTCACTATCAGAGGCGACTCACAACTCCTCGTCAACTTCTCCAACAAGTTGTACGAGCCGAAGGACGACCATATGGAGGCCTACCTCGCAGAGGTGCACAAGATGGAGAAGCAGTTCTCGGGCCTGGAGCTGCAGCACGTGCCCCGGGGCACCAACAAGGAAGCTGACGGCATCACCACGAGAGCATCCAAGCGGCAACCGCAAGAGCCCGGTGTCTTTGAGGAGCGGCTCTCCAAGCCATCAGCTACGCCACCTCTTTCAAGCACGACTCAGCCTCGGGAGGAGCTCCCACAGCCTCCGGCCACGGGAGCCCCAGCCTGTGGCCCGACCTCAGGAGCTCGGCTGCTCTTGGTGCTCGAGCCCCAGGAGGAATGCTGGACCAAGGAATTCAAGGAGTACCTGACGCACGGGACGCTGCCGGAGAAGGAAGAGGACGCGGAGCGCGTGGCCCGGCAAGCCACGGCATACTGTATCCAAGACGGCGAGTTATACAGGAAACGACCGAACGATGTCACGCTGCGCTGCATCTCCAGCGATCAAGGAAGGGAGTTGCTGATTGACATACACGGCGAGGACTGCGGACACCACGCATCGTCATGGACTCTTGTCGGCAAGATGTTCCGCAGTGGATTCTACTAGCCTACAGCACTCAACGACGTAGCCGAGCTGGTGAAGTCCTGCGAAGCTTGGCAATTCCACGCCAATCAAATCCATCAGCCTGCTCAGGGCCTCCAAACCATCCCTCTCACATGGCTGTTCGCGGTCTGGGGGCTGGACATCTTAGGCCCGTTCCCTCGGGCGCTAGGGGGCTACCGCTATATCTACGTCGCCATCGACAAGTTCACCAAGTGGGTGGAAGTGGAAGCCGTCCGTACCATCCCAGCCGGCTCTGTTGTCAAGTTCATCAAGGGCCTCGTGAGCCGCTTCGGGGTCCCCAACCGCATCATCACAGATAACGGTTCACAGTTTACTAGCAACCTCTTCAAAACTTACTGTGCTAACCTTGGAACGCAGATCTGCTACGCTTCGGTGGCCCACCCCAGGAGTAATGATCAGGCCGAACGCACTAACGCGGAGGTCCTGAGGGGCCTCAAGACCCGAACCTTCAAGAAGAAGCTGGAGGCCTGCAGCAGGGGCTGGCACGACGAGCTCCAGTCCGTGCTATGGTCCATCCGAACCACCGCCACCAAGCCAACGGGCGAGACTCCATTCGTCCTCGTCTACGGAGCAGAAGCAGTCCTCCCTCACGAGGTCAAGCATCGCTCCGCACGGGTCCTGGCGTTCGATGAAACGCAGCAGGACGCCACGCGGGGGATCGACCTCGTGCTTGGGGAGGAACATCGCCGCGAAGCTGTGCTGAGGGCGGCAAGGTACCAGCAAGCGTTGCGGCGATACCACTGTCGCAACATCCGCTCCAGGACACTCGAGACGGGTGACCTAGTCCTGAGGCGGGTCCTCTCCACGGAAGGGCTGCATAAGCTTTCACCAATGTGGGAGGGCCCGTTCAAGGTCGTCCACATCTCTAGGCCTGGCGCCGTGCGCCTGGAGACACAAGACGGGGTACCTATCCAAAACGCCTGGAACATCCAGCACCTCCGGAAGTTCTACCCATGAAGCAAGGCCCAGAGCCTATGAAGCAAGGCCCAGAGCCTGTGAAGAAAGGCCCACAGCCTGTGAAGAAGGCCCGGTGCCAGTGAAGAATCGCCGCCCGTGACACTCTCATGTAATAATGAGTTGGGGCTGTACACGCCACGGAGTCTCAGGAGCGCCGGCCTCAGGCCCTGGGGCTCCCGCCCATGCCTAGTGGCAGCACTTAGCTCCGCGCTGGTGAGAAGACTTGAAGACTAGATTCGGTGCCGGACGTGGCTTTTCATTTGCTTTCCGTAGTTGGCTTGCTTTTACTTAATCGAAGTTTGCTTTTGGTGTTCCTTGCTGATTTGGTTCCCTCGCCTCTCACTGCATTTTTCCGGCTCGGGTTTGCTCGTGTTCTCTCTCTTGCCTACCTCGCGAGGGGGCTAGGCAGGTGCCCTCGCGAGCAATTTTTCTCCTCTCTGCCTTCTCGCGAGCCACCCTCGTTCGAGCCCAAATGCTGGCGCACCTCTCCTAGTCCGTGCCCCTCGGGTACCACGATACAAAGTGCCAGGTCAGGGCCAGGGTGAACGGCAAATCTTTTAACGCACTTCCTAACGAGTTTTTGCAATTCCTGAGCGAATCACAGGCCACCAAGGCAAGATGGACACGAGGAAATAAGCGCCTCGTGAGGAAGAGGGCGTCCTGAATATACCAGGCTAAGTTATCTTTTGCGCAATATAACGCCACGGCACGGGAACAACACGCATAATGCAATAACCGAGGAACCATAGTTTGGTACACGCCCCCCTGGGCCCATACTGGTTTCATTCTTGATGTAGGAAAAGAGTAAAACAAAAGTAGCATAGCAGCGATCCGCGGACGCAGGCCCCTAGCGGCACCCCGAGCCTGGCCAGATCCTTCCTCGCGCTTCACGAAGGCGCGGCGACGGGATGACCCACTGCCGCCTTCAAAGCGAGCGCGGCGGCTGGTCGTAGCCGCCACTGCTGGAGCTGTCGCCGGAGGAAGAGCCGCCGTAGCTGGACGAGACACGGTCGCCGCCAAGGGCAGGCTCGCCTTCATCCTCGTCGCGACCGTCCCCAAGGCCGAGCACCTCCTTACCGTCGTTCGCCTCGGACCAGCACCCAACACGGCGACCATCTTCCCCAAACACCCTCACATAGAGGGTCGATCCACCATCGAGCTAGAAGTGGAGGGTGCACCGCCTGCCCAGGCCGCGCGCGGGGGCAAATGTCTGCCATCCGCGGGCCAGGGCTATGTTGCCCGCGGCGGAAGTCTCGACTGCAACCCAAGAGGCCTTGCTGCAACAACCGTCTGCCTGCAACCAGAGTCCGCCTAGACCAGAGGCCGGCAGTTCGCCGGCGAAGAAGCGCGGAAGTCGGAGCCAGTTGCCGGCCGGGTTCTCCGACCAGACGACAAACTCCGGCGACACCTCCGCCGTGTAGAAGCGCGGACGGGGGGGGGCGCGCCACCATAGCACGCCTCCCCTCGTCAACTGGACCGCCATGGTTGGGACGACCCCCTCCGCGTGCCGCGGCGCCGCCTCGACAGTGGGCCACGGCGGGGGTCGCAGCGTGCTTGCGTGGACGGCCGCGTCTGCGGTTGGGCTCCGGGGAGCTGGGTCCCTCGCGAGGGGCCTTTCCCTTCTCGGCGATAGAAAACTTCCTTCGTGGCGCCATCGGTGGCACTGCAAGCAATGGAGCTAGGGGGAAGAAGCAAGCAAGCGGGGAAGAGATGGGCGACGGGGGCTCCGCCCCCCTCCCCATTTATAAAGGAAGAAGGCCAACCGGCGCCTCCCACGATCGCAGGTAATGATGGTTCTCCTTGCATGTCGCAGGGACTTGTCAAGTCGTGCAGTTGCCGAGGCAGCATGGGGAAGCGGAGACGCCCACGTCCAATCAACCGCCATGCGTCAACCGAGGCCGCAGGCTTTTGGGCCCCGCGGTGCTCCGTACTTGACCCTTGTCTTCGTCGTGAAGCCAAGCCCGAGCACACCTTGGGCCCGGGGGCTACTGTCGGCGTTCTGGGAACGGGGGTCCCCAGACTTGCCTGCCTGCGGCCCACGGCGTGGCTAAGACAGCAGGCCGTACGGCCCATCTTCATCAACAAGGCATCAAAGACCCTCGCGAGGGGCCAAGCCTCGCGAGGGGAGCAACACAAGACCTCCTCGGGAGTGGCCTAGTCAGGCAGGCTCACGAGGAGCGGAGATATCAAGGCGGGGCAAACCTCACGAGGCTCTCATGACGTGAGCAATGACGATCAGCGCCAGGCGGGCGCCAGTGCGCGCAACGTCCTTGTTTCCTCTTTAGTGCTAAGGAGGTTAGCGCAGGCGAGGAGTACCGGGGCATCAGGCAAAGGTTGCTATATCGGTGCAACGAGGCCAAGACCAGGAGGACGGCAAGAAGGAGGTCATCGTGGAGCCCAAGACGGCGTCACCACCAAAGCCTTTCGCAGGCAAAGACCACTTTTGTCAGGATAGCTTGTACTAGCTGTCCCCCTTCAAATTTGCCCGCCGTTGTTGGCTCCCTTCCCGCTCAATATTTGGGAAGAGGACCAGGGCCTATATATGTAGAGCTAGCCACCACCGTAGGGGCATCGAGCAGTTCACCCAGCTCTCACCCGCTAAGTTACCAAGCACAAGAACACCTCAACCTCAGGAGGCTGTTCTTCCCTCTGTACTGTTCTTCATCAGCCCAAGAGGCAATCCACCACCACCACCACACTGGAGTAGGGTATTACACCACAATGGTGGCCCGAACCAGTATAAATCTTGTGTCTTTCTGTGTTGCGAGTTCGTCGAGTTCGTCCGCGAGATCTTAGCGAGCTAGGGCGTAGATCAGTAGGAGGGAAAGACTTCGCGTGCACCCAGTGTTCGAACCTTAAGGGTTTGCCGGAACCCCACATCCGACAGCGCCGCACCGGGCAGAAGACTTCTTCCATTCTTGCACCCGACCTGGAATCTCATTAAGTCGAGTCATCAGAGACTCGAGGTCATTCTGGAGCGTTGCACCTGGCCAGAGTGCTGTGTCGATCCGCGACATTGCGACCTTCAGTCGAGCAAGATAATCAACAACACCAGCAACATGAGATTCCATTCGGAGTACATTCATGGCAGCTTCGTCTTTCATTGGAGAACGGATGGGGTCCAAGCTTGTCTCGACTCGCCCAGTTTCTTCCTCGAAGTTCCGGCAAAATTCTGCACGTACAATTCAATGATGAGTTAGTGGTCGTGTATCGAGTTGACAATAGCAAGTCAGCCGGTTCAGAGAAAATACCCTCAAGCATGACGAACAGCTTCTTGGCAAGACCTCCCAGATAATTCTCCAGATCATCCCTCTTGTGAGCAAGGCCTTCCATCTTCTCGTTCAGATTGTTCTTGTCCTTCTTCAGGCGAGTCGCTTCCTTATTGGCTTCATCGAGGGCAGTTTTCAGCCTGGTGTTTTCTTCCTCCAGTTTGCCGACTGAAGCTAGCTTCTGTTCGGCAAGTGCAGTTTTCTCGTCAGCTGCTTTCTATGCGGCCGCAAAATCTTGGTCTTTCCTCGCCAGAGCTTGATTCATTTTCTCTGAAAAAGAAGCAACGCTTGGTTCAGAAAAAGCAAAATAAAATCTGGCCCAGAGACAAGTCAGTCGGCAAGTTTTCTCTTACCAGCAGCTTTGTCCTTGGCCTTCTGCAGATTTGTCTTTGCCAGTTCCGGATCGAGGTTGAGCTGAATCTATTTTTTCTCCAATTCAGCAAAATGAACTCCGAGTTCACAAGATTTCTGTAAGCAAGAGATAGTCAATCGACAGATGGAAATAGCTGATAAAGATTAGTTTGTTTTCAGACCGTAGTCCGCTACCCGCAGTCAACCACGGTCTCGGGGACTACACCCAGCGGGTGCACTTAGCGTGCCCCCACTGGTCCTGTTTCCAATCGACGTGGTCTGCCCAGGCCGAGTGTAGAAAAAAGAAGAGGATCTTGTAACACCCTGGGAATCATGCTACAGTAACTCCCTGTGATTAAGCTAATCATATTGCTAAACAGGGCTAGATCACATTTTGAACCACACCCTTGTCAAACTCCTAGTTCAAACTTCAATTAAATTTAAAAGTGGAAAATAAAAGTTTTCAAAAATTCAAACAAAAATGTTCAGTGGGTTCTAAATAATACACTGGTAATTATGGTGGAGAAATCACATTTTTATAAAATGTCTAAATACTTTTAAATGAAATAAAACAAAAAGGAAATAAACAAATAAAAGGAAAACAGAAAACAGATCCCAGAAAGAAAAAAAAAGGAAAAGGGAAAAGACCCCCCTCCCCGCTGGGCCTCGGCCCAGCTGGCCGTCGACCCACCCTAGCCGGCCCACTCCCCCTCCCCGGTCGGGTCTCTGTTCCCCCGACCCCGTCGCTACAGGAGGCTGGTCGCCGCCGGACCCCCCTCGCCGGCGATGAACCCCGCGAGAGGATAAGGCTGCCACGCCTCGACTCCTCGATCCCCTCTCCAATCCCCCTGGCGTCCCCATCCATTCCCCTCCTCCTCGCTCGCTCTCTTCCCTCCTCTGTCGTCCGAACGCCATCGCCGTGCCGTCACCGTGCTCGTGGCCACAAGCCTCCCCGGCGCTCGGGAGGATGTCGAGGAGCACCGCCGTCCTCTTCTGCACCGTATGCAAGCGCTAGGTTGAGCCGGAGTGCCTCGAGACGTCGCCGCCGGCCTTCTTCCCCAACCACGGCCGTCGTCGTCCACCTCATCGATCTGCCTCGCCGGACCACCCCGCGCCCGCTTAGCACCTCTGCAGACCCCCCCTGTGAGCATCTCTCTCCTTCCCCTCACTCAACGCGCTCGATTGCGAGCTCTAGCAGCTGATCCGCCATCGGCCGAAAGCTTGCTCCGCCGCTCACCTCGCCGTTGCGGCCACAGCTCACGCAGCTGGCGTTTGAGCACGCCGTCGTGCTCAACATCTCCGTAGGAAGCCGTAGCACCCACTAGCTCTTTCCCGCATGCCCCCTGCGTCTTTCCCGTCAGTGCCGTGCTCTGGTCGCCGCCTCGGCTCATCGCCGGTGCCATTTCCGACCACCTCGGCACCTGCCGCTTGCCGCGCCCGATGCGCGCGAGCGTCAGCTCGTCATAGGACCTAACCGCGCTCCAAATGGGCCACCGTGGGCGAAACCCGAGCTCACCCGCGCATCGCCGCCGCGTTGGAGCTCGCCGGAGCCCCTCTCCGGTGCCCTGCCGACGTGGCCGGCCGGGCCCCACCCCTGGGTCACTGCCAGTGGCCCCCACGGGCCCCAGTTGACTGGGTTGACCCAGTCAACTGCTGACTGGGCAGGCCCAGTCACTGACATGCGGGCCCCGCCGCAGAAATTAAAAAAATAAAGAAAAGGAAAATGTTTTATAAATAAAAATAATTAGTTTAGCTAAACACTCACTGACATGTGGGGCCCATCCCTCTAATTATACTGTTAGATTAGTTTAATTAAGTATTAGACTAACAGAGGCTGACATGTGGGTCCCACTGGACCCACCTGTCTGGTTTGACTGGTCAGCCGACCTGTTGACTTGCTGACGTCAGCATTGCCTCATGCTGACGTCATAATTCATTTTTCTGTAATATAAATAATTCCAGAAATTCAAATAAACTTTGAAAATTCATATCTTTTAAACCGTAACTCGGATGAAAATGTTTTCTATATGAAAGTTGCTCAGAACGACGAGACGAATCCGAATACGCAGTCCGTTCGTCCACCACACCTCCCTAACCTATCGAACTAGCAACTTTCCCCCTCCGGTCCGTCTGTCCGAAAACGTGAAACATCGGGAATACCTCCCGGATGTTCCCCCCCTTCACCGGTACCACCTACTGTCGCGTTAGGACACCCCTAGCACCGCTCACTGTCATGTCACGCATCGTCATGCTTATGTTTGCATTGTATTTACTGTTTCTTCCCCCTCTTCTCTCCGGTAGACTACGAGACCGACACTGCTGCTGCCCAGTTCGACTACGGAGTCGACGACCCCTCCTACTTGCCAGAGCAACCAGGCAAGCCCCCCCCTTGATCACCAGATATCGCCTACTCTCCTCTATACTGCTTGCATTAGAGTAGTGTAGCATGTTACTGCTTTTCGATATCCTATTCTGATGCATAGCCTATCCTTGCTACTACTGTTGTTACCTTTACCTGCAATCCTACATGCTTAGTCTAGGATGCTAGATTTCCATCAGTGGCCCTACATTCTTGTCCGTCTGCTGTGCTACACTATCGGGCCGTGATCACCTGGGCGGTGATCGCGGGTATATACTTATATACTATATACATGACACATGTGATGACTAAAGTCGGGTCGGCTCGTAGGAGTACCCGCAAGTGGATCTTTGTGGCGGAGCGACAGGGCAGGTTGAGACCGCCTAGGTAAGAGGTGGGCCTGGCCCTGGTCGGCGTTCGCGGATACTTAACACGCTTAACGAGATCTTGGTATTTGATCTGAGTCTGGCCATTTGGTCTATACGCACTAACCATCTACGTGGGAGTAGTTATGGGTATCCCGACGTCGTGGTATCAGCCGAAGCTCTTTTGACGTCAGCGACTGAGTGGCGCGCGCCGTGTTGGACCGCTTTGACGTAACCGCCGTGATCGTGTGGGTTGCTAGGTCTGCTCGCGGCCGCGTTCGCAACGTGCAGGTGTGCATAGGGCGATGGGCCCAGACCCCTGCGCGCATAGGTTTAGACCGGCGTGCTGACCGCTCTGTTGTGCTTAGGTGGGGCTGCGACGTGTTGATCTTACGAGGCCGGGCATGACCCAGAAAAGTGTGTCCGGCCAATTGGGATCGAGCGTGTTGGGTTATGTGGTGCACCCCTGCAGGGAAGTTTATCTATTCGAATAGCCGTGTCCCTCGGTAAAAGGACGACCCGGAGTTGTACCTTGAGCTTATGACAACTAGAACTGGATACTGAATAAAATACACCCTTCCAAGTGCCAGATACAACCCGGTGATCGCTCTCTAACAGGGCGACGAGGAGGGGATTGCCGGGTAGGATTATGCTATGCGATGCTACTTGGAGGACTTCAATCTACTCTCTTCTATATGCTGCAAGATGGAGATGTCCAGAAGCGTAGTCTTCGACAGGACTAGCTATCCCCCTCTTATTCTGGCATTCTGCAGTTCAGTCCACTGATATGCCCCTTTACACATATACCCATGCATATGTAGTATAGCTCCTTGCTTGCGAGTACTTTGGATGAGTACTCACGGTTGCTTCTCTCCCTCTTTTCCCCCTTTCCTTCTATCTGGTTGTCGCAACCAGATGTGGAGTCCAGGAGCCAGACGCCACCGTCGACGACGACTCCACGACACTGGAGGTGCCTACTACTACGTGCAGGCCGCTGACGACGACCAGGAGTAGTTAGGAGGTCCCAGGCAGGAGGCCTTGCCTCTTCGATCGTTGCTACTTTTGTGCTAGCCTTCTTAAGGCAAAACTTGTTTAACTTATGTCTGTACTCAGATATTGTTGCTTCCGCTGACTCGTCTATGATCGAGCACTTGTATTCGAGCCCTCGAGGCCCCTGGCTTGTATTATGATGCTTGTATGACTTATTTATGTTTTAGAGTTGTGTTGTGATATCTTCCCGTGAGTCCCTGATCGTGATCGTACACATTTGCGTGCATGATTAGTGTACGGTCAAATCGGGGGCGTCACAAGTTGGTATCAGAGCCGACTGCCTGTAGGAATCCCCCTTCCACACTCCTTGGCCGAAGTCGAGTCTAGACATTGCAAAACTTTTACTAACATGGCTGTGTGGCTTACGGGCCCACGTCGCCATTGGGTGGTACTAGGATCTTTTACTCCTCGACCTTTACTCTGGGACTCTGAACTCTCTTCTACTCGGGTTAAACGAATTTACTAACTCTAACACTAGGATCCCGTGACCGCGTTCACCCCAAAGATGGATAAGCCTTAGTTGTTTCTTAGAATAATATTTTGACCAATTCACACACTGTCATTTGACTCCTTTGAAACGTCTTTGCTTTCAGATGGAACCCACGAGGCAGGTTGTTCGCCACACGATGGCCATTGGTGCCTCGGGATCACCTGCGGTGCTAGCTGAGATGATGACCTATCTGGGTTATCGCTGGCACCCTGAGTACACCGTCTACGAGGAGTACCAGGACTTTAACCAGGAGCAGTACCGTGCCATCGTCCACCTCTACTCTCGGGAGTATGACTCCACTACTGTGCTGCACACCGCACATGGTGTTGGTGTGACCATCGATATGGCTGTCCAGGATGCAGCCTATGCTGCTCTGACACGGCTTCGTGGAGAGTATCGGGAGTTGGACACCTCCCCTTTCAGGCACATTGCTATCGCCTCTGATGTTGGTGCGGAGGGATACTATACTGCTGCCTACTCCACTGTCACCCGGGAGCCCTTCTACCATCAGCACCTGGTTCTGCATGCTGATGGGCTGGATCGAGCTAACCGAGCTCTTCGCCACGAGATGTACACCACCCGTCAGCACCTTTACCGTGCTCTGACGCTGCTGCACCCCTTTGTCCGGTCTGGACAGGTACCGCGTACTGCGATCTACCCAACCAGGACCGTGATGCCCCACGGTGTTGGTTGGCCAGAGGTGGGAGGCTACTCTCCCGCACTTGGACCTTTTCTGCCACCTGAGCACCGGGCTCTACACTTGAGTATCCGCGGCCCCCAGTCTGCTGACGTCGAGGGCTATCCGTTGCCTCACTACCAGCTGTCGGGCTACGATTACCTCCACAGTACCTCTTGGGACTGATGTAGGCTTGTTTGTAGTGTTAAAGGCATTCGCCGCGAGCCTGTGTGCCGCCTATGATGTTTTAGTCTATGTACTGAACTCTATGTACTGAACTCTATGCATGGCCCCTTTTGTAAGTTATGCCGACTACTATGTAGTAGCTATCGTGCTCCATTCATTATGCATGTTTCATTATGAATGATTCTTGTCATTGCCAATTTTCTCAATGCTGAACTACCCCTGTTATATATTAGCAGGATGGTTAGACCAGGTGGTCGTGGTCGTGGTGGCGATGCCCCACCACCACCTGAGTACATGGCTGGTATGATCCAACAGTTCGAACTGAACCGCCAATTCATGGAAAATATGATGGCTCAGTTTCCTCGCCCCAATATGAACCAGCAGCCAGCCCAAGTGACTCTTCAAGATTTCATACGCCTCAACCCAACCATTTACCGCTGCTCAACTCAGCCTCTGGATGCTGATGACTGGCTCCGTGACATCACCTATGAGATGGAGTCTGCTGATGTAGCCCCTGCCAGCTATGTCAATTTTGCTTCCTTCTTCTTGAAGGGACCCGCAGCTCAATGGTGGGACAGCCACAGGCGTACTCTGCCAGCTGGAACAATCATCACCTGGCCAGACTTCCAAGCTGCTTTCCGTGCCCGCTTCATTCCTCAGGGAGTCATGGACCGGAAGAAGCGTGAGTTCCGCACCTCACCAAGGCAACAAAACTGTTGAAGCTTATCAGCGGGAGTTTCTGGACTTGTCCCGCTATGCTGAAGAAGACATTGCAACTGATGCACGCAGACAGGAGAAGTTCCGTGATGGCCTTCAAGCTGACATCAAGCTCGCACTTCTAGTGCATGACTTCGCCGATTTCGCCACCTTGGTGAATAAGGCCATCAATGTCGAGACTGGTCTGCAGGAATACCAGAGCTCTCAGAGGCGCAACCGTGACACGGGCTCATCTTCGGGCTCGCCCTCACAGAAGCGTAAGATATGGATCCCGAACAGCATGTATCGTCCAAATGCACCTGCTCCCAGGAAATCTTATGCTGCACCGCGTCTGCCTCCTCCACCATCTAAGCAGTCAAAGCTACCAGCTCCCCCACCTGGGGCTCCTGTTCCCACTCCCGATAATGGTCTGTGCTTCAAGTGTGGTCAACCGGGTCACTTTGCCAGGAACTGCTATCAGAACCAGAATCAACTGGCCCTTCCAGCAGCTGGCCGTGGTAACAACCAGCCCCGCAACAACAATGCTAAGTCTCATGGTCGTGCTCATGCCAACCACGTTGATCTCAGCGAAGCTCAAGACCAGCCTGCTACTGTGATGGGTACACTCCTCGTAAATTCAGTACCAGCATCCGTTTTATTTGATACAGGAGCATCCCATTCATTCATTTCAGCAGAATTTGCATTCCTGCATGGCATTCATCACGAAGAGATAAACACTCCGCTAGTGGTACACACCCCAGCGGGCCAATGTCAAACCTCTATGGTTAGTCGCGATGTTACTGTTGAAATTGAAGGACTGGAATTTCTTGTCTCTCCCATCGTACTGAAGTCCTGTAGCATTGATCTCATTCTGGGAATGAATTGGTTAAAAGCGCATACTGCTTCAATCGTTTGCACCACTAAGACCGTCCATCTGCTACACCCTTCAGATGAGATAGTTACTTACCAAGCCCATCTGGTGCAAAATGCCGAGGCAAGGCTCTATGCATTGAATGCATTGAACGCTGCACCACTCGAGGGCATTGAAAACATTCCCGTCGTGCGTGAATTCCTCGACGTCTTTCCTGAAGAACTTCCGGGGATTCCCCCTGCTAGAGCTGTCGAATTCATCATCGACTTGAAACCAGGCACCACTCCTATAGCCAAGCGACCCTACAAAATGCCGCCGCATGAACTCCTTGAGCTTAAGGAGGAAATCGACAAGTCTCTTCGCAAAGGATTCATTCGCCCAAGTTGCTCTCCTTGGGGAGCACCTTCTCTCTTTGTCAAGAAGAAGGATGGGACAAACCGGTTAGTTCAAGACTACCGTCCTATAAACCAAGCTACCATTCAGAATAAATACCCTCTTCCTCGGATCAATGATCTGTATGATCAACTGGCGGGTTCGTCAGTGTTCTCTAAGCTCGACTTGAGGTTGGGCTACCACCAGATCCGTGTTCGCGAAGAGGATATCCCAAAGACCGCCTTCGTGACTCGCTATGGTTCATACGAGTACACCGTCATGTCTTTCGGTTTAACCAATGCTCCAGCCACCTTCTCTCGTCTGATGAACTACATATTCATGGATTACCTCGACAAGTTCGTCGTGGTTTATCTGGATGATATCCTGATATTTTCCAAGAACGAAGAAGAACATGCTGAACATCTTCGACTTGTGCTGGAGAAACTACGAGAACATCAACTATATGCCAAGTTCTCTAAATGTGAATTCTGGCTACCGGAAGTAACCTATCTGGGGCATGTCATCTCTAAGGATGGTATTGCCGTCAACCCCGAGCGAGTTCAGGCTATTCTTGATTGGACTCCTCCCAAGAACGTTAAGCAAGTCAGAAGTTTTCTCGGTCTCGCCAGCTATTGCTGTCGATTCGTCGAGAACTTCTCCAAGATCGCCAGGCCTCTGACTAACCTGTTACATAAGGGCGTCAAGTTCCAATGGACAGACAAATGTCAGGAAAGTTTCCAAGGCACTCAAAGACAAGTTGACTTCTGCCCCAGTTCTAGCTCCACCTGATACTAAGAAGGACTTCGTCATTTACTGCGACGCTTCCCGTCAAGGGTTAGGCTGTGTCCTAATGCAAGACCGCAAAGTGATTGCTTATGCCTCTCGACAATTGCGCCCTCACGAAGAGAACTACCCAGTTCACGACCTCGAACTTGCTGCCGTCATTCATGCGCTGAAGCAGTGGCGACATTACCTTCTCGGTAATCGTTGCGAGATCTTCACTGACCACCAAAGTCTGAAGTATCTGTTTACTCAACCAGATCTGAACCTCCGTCAGCAGAGATGGATGGAGCTTGTTGCAGACTTTGACTTGGGTATTTCCTATACGCCAGGCAAGGCTAATGTAATGGCTGATGCCTTGAGCCGCAAGTCTTACTGCAACCACCTCCAGGTTCATAAAGTTCAGCCCTCGCTTGTTGAAGAATTCAGGAAGCTGAACCTCCATATTGTTCCTCCGGGTGCACTCGCTCCCCCTCCTAAACAATTTGGCAAGGTGAACCTCCACGTTGTTACCCAGGGTTCCCTCAATACCCTAGTTGCTAAACCAGATCTCGAGGACAGCATCAAAAGGCTACAGAAGTATGACTCTGAAGCCTACAAGATTAAGCGCTACCTCGCAGAAGGAAAGCCCTCATTCTTCACCATTTCTGAAGATGGCACCCTATACTTCAAGGGCCGCCTAGTGGTGCCATGTACAGAGAAAAACCTGGATATGACACAGGAAGTTATGAAAGAAGCTCATGATACGCCTCTAAGTATCCATCCGGGTAGTACAAAGATGTACCAAGATATCCGTCAAAGATTCTGGTGGTCTAATATGAAGCAAGACATTGCTCGTTATGTTGCTGAGTGTGACGTTTGCCGTCGTATCAAAGCAGAACATCAAAGGCCTGCTGGAACTCTGCAACCTATCTCTATTCCTGAATGGAAATGGGACCATGTTGAAATGGACTTCGTCACTGGATTTCCCAAATCACAGAAAGGTAATGATGCTATTCTTGTCGTCATTGACCGACTTTCCAAAGTTGCACATTTTCTGGCAGTCAAAGAAACGATCACTGCTAGCCAGTTGGCAACGCTCTATATGTCCAGGATTGTTTCACTCCACGGTATTCCATTGGTTATCAGTTCAGACCGTGGTAGCTTATTCACTTCAAGATTCTGGGCAAGTTTCCAAGAAGCAATGGGAACTCATCTGTCATTCAGTACTGCGTTTCATCCTCAATCGCAAGGACAAGTTGAACGCGTCAATCAAGTTCTCGAAGACATGCTTCGAGCTTGCGTTATTTCCTTCGGCAAGAAATGGGAGGAATCTCTCCCGTATGCTGAGTTCTCTTATAATAATAGCTATCAAGCTAGTCTGAAGATGGCCCCCTTCGAAGTGTTATATGGACGAAAGTGCCGAACCCCTCTGAACTGGTCAGAAACTGGGGAACGTCCACTCTTCGGTCCGGATATTATCCAAGATGCCGAAGAACAAGTCCGCATTATTCGCGAGAATCTCAAGACTGCTCAGTCACGTCAGAAGAGTCAGTATGACCGTCATCATAAAGACATGGTCTATCAACCTGGCGAAAAGGCTTATCTTCGAGTCACACCTATGAAGGGTGCTCACCGCTTCGGGATCAAGGGCAAACTAGCTCCTCGCTATATTGGCCCATTCACTATTCTCGAAAGGCGTGGAAAAGTGGCATACCAACTGGAGCTACCGCCGAACCTTTCTCAGGTTCACGATGTGTTCCATGTGTCACAGCTCCGCCGTTGCTTCAAGGATCCAATCCGAGCTGTGGATCACGAAGTGCTCGAATTGCAGCAAGACCTCTCCTATAAGGAGCAACCGGTCCGCATTCTCGACCAAGCTGAACGCCGCACACGTCAGAAGGCGATCAAGTTTCTCAAAGTCCAGTGGTCGCACCATTCTGAAGATGAGGCCACTTGGGAACGAGAGGATCGTCTGCGTGAAGAATACCCCGCACTGTTTCCTTCTACCTCCTAAATCTCGGGACGAGATTTCTTGTAGTGGAGGAGATTTGTAACACCCTGGGAATCATGCTACAGTAACTCCCTGTGATTAAGCTAATCATATTGCTAAACAGGGCTAGATCACATTTTGAACCACACCCTTGTCAAACTCCTAGTTCAAACTTCAATTAAATTTAAAAGTGGAAAATAAAAGTTTTCAAAAATTCAAACAAAAATGTTCAGTGGGTTCTAAATAATACACTGGTAATTATGGTGGAGAAATCACATTTTTATAAAATGTCTAAATACTTTTAAATGAAATAAAACAAAAAAGGAAATAAACAAATAAAAGGAAAACAGAAAACAGATCCCAGAAAGAAAAAAAAGGAAAAAGGGAAAAGACCCCCCCTCCCCGCTGGGCCTCGGCCCAGCTGGCCGTCGACCCACCCTAGCCGGCCCACTCCCCCTCCCGGTCGGGTCTCTGTTCCCCCGACCCCGTCGCTACAGGAGGCTGGTCGCCGCCGGACCCCCCTCGCCGGCGATGAACCCCGCGAGAGGATAAGGCTGCCACGCCTCGACTCCTCGATCCCCTCTCCAATCCCCCTGGCGTCCCCATCCATTCCCCTCCTCCTCGCTCGCTCTCTTCCCTCCTCTGTCGTCCGAACGCCATCGCCGTGCCGTCACCGTGCTCGTGGCCACAAGCCTCCCCGGCGCTCGGGAGGATGTCGAGGAGCACCGCCGTCCTCTTCTGCACCGTATGCAAGCGCTAGGTTGAGCCGGAGTGCCTCGAGACGTCGCCGCCGGCCTTCTTCCCCAACCACGGCCGTCGTCGTCCACCTCATCGATCTGCCTCGCCGGACCACCCCGCGCCCGCTTAGCACCTCTGCAGACCCCCCCTGTGAGCATCTCTCTCCTTCCCCTCACTCAACGCGCTCGATTGCGAGCTCTAGCAGCTGATCCGCCATCGGCCGAAAGCTTGCTCCGCCGCTCACCTCGCCGTTGCGGCCACAGCTCACGCAGCTGGCGTTTGAGCACGCCGTCGTGCTCAACATCTCCGTAGGAAGCCGTAGCACCCACTAGCTCTTTCCCGCATGCCCCCTGCGTCTTTCCCGTCAGTGCCGTGCTCTGGTCGCCGCCTCGGCTCATCGCCGGTGCCATTTCCGACCACCTCGGCACCTGCCGCTTGCCGCGCCCGATGCGCGCGAGCGTCAGCTCGTCATAGGACCTAACCGCGCTCCAAATGGGCCACCGTGGGCGAAACCCGAGCTCACCAGCGCATCGCCGCCGCGTTGGAGCTCGCCGGAGCCCCTCTCCGGTGCCCTGCCGACGTGGCCGGCCGGGCCCCACCCCTGGGTCACTGCCAGTGGCCCCCACGGGCCCCAGTTGACTGGGTTGACCCAGTCAACTGCTGACTGGGCAGGCCCAGTCACTGACATGCGGGCCCCGCCGCAGAAATTAAAAAAAAAATAAAGAAAAAGAAAATGTTTTATAAATAAAAATAATTAGTTTAGCTAAACACTCACTGACATGTGGGGCCCATCCCTCTAATTATACTGTTAGATTAGTTTAATTAAGTATTAGACTAACAGAGGCTGACATGTGGGTCCCACTGGACCCACCTGTCTGGTTTGACTGGTCAGCCGACCTGTTGACTTGCTGACGTCAGCATTGCCTCATGCTGACGTCATAATTCATTTTTCTGTTAATTAAATAATTCCAGAAATTCAAATAAACTTTGAAAATTCATATCTTTTAAACCGTAACTCGGATGAAAATGTTTTCTATATGAAAGTTGCTCAAAACGACGAGACGAATCCGAATACGCAGTCCGTTCGTCCACCACACCTCCCTAACCTATCGAACTAGCAACTTTCCCCCTCCGGTCCGTCTGTCCGAAAACGTGAAACATCGGGATTACCTCCCGGATGTTCCCCCCCTTCACCGGTACCACCTACTGTCGCGTTAGGGCACCCCTAGCACCGCTCACTGTCATGTCACGCATCGTCATGCTTATGTTTGCATTGTATTTACTGTTTCTTCCCCCTCTTCTCTCCGGTAGACTACGAGACCGACACTGCTGCTGCCCAGTTCGACTACGGAGTCGACGACCCCTCCTACTTGCCAGAGCAACCAGGCAAGCCCCCCCCTTGATCACCACATATCGCCTACTCTCCTCTATACTGCTTGCATTAGAGTAATGTAGCATGTTACTGCTTTTCGATATCCTATTCTGATGCATAGCCTATCCTTGCTACTACAGTTGTTCCCCTTACCTGCTATCCTACTGCTTAGTCTAGGATGCTAGATTTCCATCAGTGGCCCTACATTCTTGTCTGTCTGCTGTGCTACACTATCGGGCCGTGATCACCTGGGCGGTGATCGCGGGTACATACTTATATACTATATACATGACACATGTGATGACTAAAGTCGGGTCGGCTCGTAGGAGTACCCGCAAGTGGATCTTTGTGGCGGAGCGACAGGGCAGGTTGAGACCGCCTAGGTAAGAGGTGGGCCTGTCCCTGGTCGGCGTTCGCGGATACTTAACACGCTTAACGAGATCTTGGTATTTGATCTGAGTCTGGCCATTTGGTCTATACGCACTAACCATCTACGTGGGAGTAGTTATGGGTATCCCGACGTCGTGGTATCAGCCGAAGCTCTTTTGACGTCAGCGACTGAGTGGCGCGCGCCGTGTTGGACCGCTTTGACGTAACCGCCGTGATCGTGTGGGTTGCTAGGTCTGCTCGCGGCCGCGTTCGCAACGTGCAGGTGTGCATAGGGCGATGGGCCCAGACCCCTGCGCGCATAGGTTTAGACCGGCGTGCTGACCGCTCTGTTGTGCTTAGGTGGGGCTGCGACGTGTTGATCTTACGAGGCCGGGCATGACCCAGAAAAGTGTGTCCGGCCAATTGGGATCGAGCGTGTTGGGTTATGTGGTGCACCCCTGCAGGGAAGTTTATCTATTCGAATAGCCGTGTCCCTCGGTAAAAGGACGACCCGGAGTTGTACCTTGAGCTTATGACAACTAGAACTGGATACCGAATAAAATACACCCTTCCAAGTGCCAGATACAACCCGGTGATCGCTCTCTAACAGGGCGACGAGGAGGGGATTGCCGGGTAGGATTATGCTATGCGATGCTACTTGGAGGACTTCAATCTACTCTCTTCTATACGCTGCCAGATGGAGATGTCCAGAAGCGTAGTCTTCGACAGGACTAGCTATCCCCCTCTTATTCTGGCATTCTGCAATTCAGTCCACTGATATGCCCCTTTACACATATACCCATGCATATGTAGTATAGCTCCTTGCTTGCGAGTACTTTGGATGAGTACTCACGGTTGCTTCTCTCCCTCTTTTCCCCCTTTTTCCTTTCTATCTGGTTGTCGCAACCAGATGCTGGAGCCCAGGAGCCAGACGCCACCGTCGACGACGACATCCACGACACTGGAGGTGCCTACTACTACGTGCAGGCCGCTGACGACGACCAGGAGTAGTTAGGAGGTCCCAGGCAGGAGGCCTTGCCTCTTCGATCGTTGCTACTTTTGTGCTAGCCTTCTTAAGGCAAAACTTGTTTAACTTATGTCTGTACTCAGATATTGTTGCTTCCGCTGACCCGTCTATGATCGAGCACTTGTATTCGAGCCCTCGAGGCCCCTGGCTTGTATTATGATGCTTGTATGACTTATTTATGTTTTAGAGTTGTGTTGTGATATCTTCCCGTGAGTCCCTGATCGTGATCGTACACATTTGCGTGCATGATTAGTGTACGGTCAAATCGGGGGCGTCACAATCTAAGACCATAGTCGACTGCCCGCAGTCGACCGCGGTCTCGGGGACTACACCCAGCGGGTGCAGTTAGCGTGCCCCCACTGGTTCGGATTCCACTCGACATGGTCCATCCAGACCGAGCGAAAAAATTAGCTTCTAAGACTACAGTCGACTACCCATAGTCAGCTATGGTCTCGGGGACTACACCCAGTGGGTGCACTCAGCGTGCCCCCACTAGTTCAAAAATCCAATCGACACAACCTAGCCGACCTAAGATACAAGTTTGCTCAGCGGCAAATCAAAACACCCAGTGGGTGTACAGATGCGAAGCGCGGACAGTTGAAAAGATTCCTTGAAAAGAGTTTTCAGGTATCATATCCTAACGGAACAAGCAAAAGAGTGAGTCGGCAATCTGCTAACCTGGATGTTGCTCTGGAGAGCGGAGCTGGCGTCCTAAGCAGCTTGGCTGGCCTCCCGCACCATCTTCATCTTCTCCACCAAGATGCCCGCCTGGCGTATAGCCTCTTTGGCAGCACCCACCTGGTCCTCTGGGACGTGATGTGCAGCAAAAAGTGAAGGTGGATCGGCGGGAGTCTGCACGGCTGACGCTGAGGGCTGAGCACTCGACAGTGGTATGGCAAAGGAGACGGAAGTCCGATTGGCATCGCCGGCGTCCTGAATTACCAGCTCCACCACCGGCGTCGACTGAGGCGTCTTGCCAGCGGACGTTTTCCTGTTTCTTCTCCCTAAGGGCCTCTGTGGCTCGTCCTCGTCGTCATCAGGGAGATCAATGACATTGAGAGGAGCTGTAAAAAGATCAGTCGCCAAAAGTTCATCCTCGATTGGTTATATCACAGTTCAATCGACAAAGCAAAGACAAGATTACAAAGATTATACCTGGGTTGGAGGTGACCGCATCTTCCATGTCCTCATCCTCGTTTTTGTAAGCAGAGGTCCCAGAGGTAGCGGCACTGCTAGTTTCAAGATTCATTCGGTCAAACCAAGGAAAAATAGACAACGCAGAATTTCGGGTAAAACTAAAGACAGGACACTTATGCAGAGGCAACAGGGATGTCGATTTTGATTCTGGGCAGCGCCTTTCGGGTCTTCTACGGTACGACCTTGGATTGTTTCAGAGCCTTTTCAGTCGGCGCCGGAGAAGACCTTCGAGGACGCTTTGACGACTACCCAGTCTGAACGGTTGCCTTGTCGCGGGCGCTTGCGGGATCGTGGGTGAGCTTAGATCGCCTTTCCCTATGGGGAGGTGAGTCGACCTCTTCTTCATCACTCGGGTCGGAGCTCTCCTCATCCCCTTCACCATCAGAATGCCACTCGCCGCTCTCGCCTCCGCTCGGCTCCCCCTCCGTATCCTGCTCCTGCTCTCCGTTGGGCATCGAATACATCTCAGTAAGAGCCTAGAAGACAACAAGCAAGACAAAAGTCAGTCGGTTGATTGCAAGCAGTTACATGATAAATCAAGATAACACTCGGCAATTCAGAGTTGGACCTTGTCTGTTTGGTGCGAGTTGTCAAGTGGAGGGACTCTCCTGGCCCCCCTGGGGTTATCTTTGTTGCCAGTGATGCCCCTCAACCACTTCTCCACCGTATCCTCGTCGACTTCTTCGGGGTGGATCCGAGTGGAATCGTCAATGCTCGAATACATCCACATCGGATGGTCACGGGCTTGAAGCGGCTGAATGCGTCGCCTGAGGAAGACTTCCAACAGATCCATGCCGGTCACGCCATCACGGATGAGCTGGACCACTCGCTCGACCAGAACCTTCACCTCTGCTTTCTCTCCCGGGGTCAATTTCAGGGCGGAGGGCTTCTCTACTCGAGCCATGGAAAAGGGGGGATGTACAGTCGACTGACCGGGAGTCGGCTGGCCTTTGCAGTAAAACCAGGTCGGCTGCCACCCTCGGACTGACTCGGGTAGGATTATGGCTGGGAAAGAGCTCTTACCCCTCATTTGGATTCCAAGACCCCCACACATCTGGATCACTTTTGTCCTCTCATCACTCGGATTAGCTTTTTTGACCAACTGGGAGCGACACGTGAAAATGTGCTTGAAGAGGCCCCAATGTGGTCGACAACGCAAGAAGGTTTCGCACATGGACACGAAAGCGTCAAGATACACGATGGTGTTGGGGGAAAATGATGAAGTTGTGCCCCAAAGAAGTTCAAGAAAGCTCAGAAAAAAGGATGGGGAGGCAAAGAAAACCCGCGGTCGATGTGGGTGGCGAGGAGGACGCACTCACCCTCCTGCGGTCGGGGCTCAGTCTCGTCCGCCGGGAGCCGTGCGGATCCATGGGGGATCAACCCCTCTTCGGCCAGATCGTCGATGTCGTCCTGGCGAATCGTCGACCGGATCCAATCTCCCTGGATCCAGCCGCGCGGCAGACCGGACCTTGAGGAAGATCCGCCCCGGCTGGACTTCTTCCCCTTCGCCTTCGCCGTCGCCTTCTTCACGCGCTCCAATGCCAGCGTCTTCTCCTTCCCCATCGCAGCAGACAGAGCTCGAACGGAGCAGCGGCGCCGGGGCAGGAGCGGATGTGGTGGAGAAAACAGAGAAGGAAGAGAAAGAATGGGAGCACATTGTTCAAATACCCCGGACCGATGCCTTATATGAGGTTGCTTCTGAGTGACTGACTTGTGGACCTGGGCGATCTTATTAAATCCCGCAACAGTCGCGCGAGCGATACGTGGCGAAAAAGGCGATGCGGAAATCGAGGTGGCCCTGCCTTATCCAGCCCGATTGCTGCGGCCTCCTCCGCCCCGCGCGCTTCCCAAAAATTCGAATCCCGCGAGATCCGCGGGCAGTAGAGCAACCTGTCAGACTGAAGATTTTCTCCATATCAACGCTCGAAGCTTTTCTGTAAAAGTTCACTTGACAAAACCAAGACTGGATCAAGGCGACTGAAAAAGAAGTTGATGTCACCGTGTTGATTCATCGATCCCAACCAGACGCTTCCAATGTGCACGAGCTGAATCGGAAGTATTTTCAACTCCTTCTCCACTCAAACCCTGAACCATTCGGGGGCTAATGATGAAGCCATGTACCTAGAGTAGGGTCATAGGCCTGACCTAGACACCCTCCCCAATGACATCACCCTATAGACAGAAGCATTCGAAGGGCACCATCATCCACTCGACCAGAGACATTCCACTCGGAAGAATCAATGTCACTCGACCGTCACAGAAACCACTTGACATACAGAAGATCTAAAGTCACTCTACGCAGCAACGGTCGGGCGTTTACTCATAGACTTAATTACCATTTATAACACTTTATTACGGACGTTACCTGTAACGCTTACTCTTTATGAACATTGAACCCTGTGTAACGGAGGGGAGCTGGGGTCCTGGCGCACTCTATATAAGCCACCCCCTCCTCTGGGACAAGGGTTCGCACCCCCTGTAACTCACACGTGCATAATCCAGTCGACTGCCTCCGAGCTCCGAGACGTAGGGCTGTTACTTCCTCCGCGAAGGGCCTGAACCCGTAAAACTCGCGTGTACAACTTTGCCATAGCTAGGATCTTGCATCCTCATACCTACCCCCATTCTACTATCTGTCTTAGATCCACGACACCGGGAACACACGTATTCTATTTAAAACCACTGCTATGGAGAGATTTTTTTACTCCATTGTATATATAGCCTCTTGTTTGATAGGGTTTCTCGCGTCTCGCTCTCTCACCCTCTCCATATCAAAACAAGATGACAGTGTCCACACTATCTCTGTCCTCACCGGTGGTCACAGATCCGACCGAATCCCGTCCACTGCGGGAGGTGAGGAGGTGCAGCGTTGACGTTGTCGCCGTCGGCAATGGAGGAAGCCGATGCGCACCGTCCTCTCACAGCCGGCGCTGGCGTGGACGAAGGTCCTCCGCGCCCTTGTTCGCTGTCGTCGTGTGGGCAGATCCCGCCCGCCCGCCTAAGCGGCATCTCGCCCACCTGAGGTATAACTTCTTGTACTGGTCCAGCTCCCCAGGTCGCTGCACGCGGGTTTTCTTCTATGCGACTACTCCCCAGCTAGGGTTCGTCGGCTGGTGCCACATCACCTACTATTATAGAGGAAATGCCACTCGAAAAGTTGTCCTGATTTATGCCTCGGTGGAGGTATACATGTTGTTTCGACAAAAAGTACATGGTGGTTGTGCGGTCATTGTCCATATGCTCCTATTGTTGCTGCTTATCTAATACTATCACTAGTTAAATGAAGAAATGCTTTTTTTTCTCGGGTATCCTGGTTTAGTTCCCATCAAGATAATCATGATGCTTCTGTTTGTTGGTGTACTTTTCATTAATTCTTATTGACAATTGAGATGTCGTTGTTAATCTTGTACCACTGCCAAAACAAAGTAACAACACTATATCACTTTTTTATATTTTTTCAAACAGCGATGCGTATCTCCATACCCGGGCATGTCTTCCTCAATTTTAGTGGAACTGCACAAAATTGGATGGCCATTGTTGTTCCGCTTCATTGTCCTCTACCACGTGGTTCTTCCTTCCTCGAGCTTGATTAATGAGAAGAAACAGACCACAGTGAGGATTTGTCGAACTTCATAGGTTCCTCACCCAAACTTGATGCCAAATGGATGATGCATCACCACGATGACCTATGATCCAGTCGTCTTTCACGTTGGTGCAATTTTATCACACAATTGGCTATGACCAAATGTTTCCTCGAAGAAGGATCGACGTTGGTACTACGATCATAAGTTTTGTATTGATTTCTAAGCCTTCTCACAACTTTGTCTTCAGCTCCCCTGTAATTTTATTTGTCCAGCTATTAACTTTGATTAAAAAATGGTGTGGACTAAAAACCCGGATGGACGTAGTAGCCCTCCATTTTTATTTACTCCGCATATTAGATTTGACTGAAGTCAAACTTTGTAAAGTTTGACCAAGTTTAGGCCGAACACAACAAACCATAATTATTGAGAGAGGGCAAACTGTGCATACTCTCAAACCTTTCCGATAATTGAAATTAAAATTCTTTATTTGTACACACTCTCACACGTTTCCGATAATTTGGCGCATGTGTGGTTGTTCACTTAAGAGAGGGTAGTGTACCGCATGCCCCAGACAGGAAGTGCGACCAGGACGCGTGGATCGTTAGTTCATCAGAAGTAGTAGTTTTCTTCACTGGTACGTTAAATTAAGAGTTTCGTTTCGTACTTACACAATTTAAAACAATTGTTATGGAGAGAATAAGAAAACCACTCCACTATATATTAGTATTATACACGAGTACTATATGGACGCAGCTTTAAATTGTGTTTATGACAGGTGGGCCCAAAATGTGGCTGGCCCACCTGTCATACAACCAAAAGCAGGTGCAGTTAAGGCGCCAGAGCTCAGTCTGTACTACATTATATGTGTAGTACTATATAAGCTGGAGCCTCAGCGCTTGTTCGCTAGAGTTTGCACTCTCCACACTCTCGCCGCACTACATATATATATACACGCTGGAGGCTCAGCGTTCCTTTGCTAGGGTTTGCTATATTCACAGTCTCTCACCCAGTCACCCTCTTCACCAGATCTAAACAAGACTGCGTTGGCCTCTGTCTCTCTCTCCCCCCTCATAGCTAGTGAAGGAGGCGTCCGGATCCCGTCGCACTGGGAAGAGGAGGAGGTGCAGCGTTCACTCCATCGCCTTCGGCGAGGGAGGCAATCCACTGCCGGCTGCGCTGTTCTCTTTCACCCAGCACCTGTGCGGGATGGCCACCGACCCCTTCTTCCTTGCTGCCGTACGTAGTGTGGGCAGATCCGGCCTCCCGCCGCACGCCTTGCCACATCCCGACGACCCTAAGGTATAAGTTTCTTTTAAACCGTCATTGCTCTAGCTGCATGCGGATCTTTTTTGATTCTGTAGTCGAATCTAAGTCTTGGTTCAAAGAGGAAAGAAGGGTGCGGTGGGGTGGAGCATGAATCTAAACATGGTTCAATGAGGAAAGGAGGGAGGGAAAGTAGTATAGACTGGCTATCCAGCCGCTTTGTTGGTCGAAAAGGGAAAAAGGGGGTAACCCAGTACACACATCTGTAAGGAACCGATCTCTTTGTTGAAAAGGGAAAGAAACTGGGGGGTCGGGTAGTTTGTGCAGGACTAGATTTGCTGCCCTCACATAGGCAAAAGGTTCAAAGAGAACAAATATGGGACCAACGCAGATATGCTGCTTGGCTACATACTCTGCATCACCCATTTATACGTGTGGACGCACATGGTGCTGGCATGTCCCATGTCCCATACAACTATTTTGCTGTTGTTAATCTAAGAATGCTGCTGGAAAATTGAAGCAATGCCACTGTTAAAAGTAAATTACATTCTTAATGAATGTAATTTTAAGAGAATGTCTGTGTTAATATGAATCAATGCAACCGTTTTAGAAATGCTACTGTCCTACTTTGTTTTCCATCAAGATAAGTTAGATGCTTCTTTTTGTCGCCGTTTGTTTCATCCTCCTTTATTGGCCAGTAATTGTTTCCTTTTTTGCCTCTGTTAAAACAGGGATATCTATTCAACTTGTTGCTATAGCAAACTTAAACGTCACACCGGCGACTTTGCTTGATTTCAGTGCAACTGCACAAAACGAGATTGGATTTCCTATTCGTGTTGGCAGGTTCGTACGTGATCTTGTGTGCGTCATGATAGGTTGGTACTTGCCTTCATCCACATGATTGTGCAGTGTGTTTTGAGATGTTGTGCTACTTGTATTGGTACTGTTTTAAATAAATGTCGAATTGAAGCTATTGTATTGCTCTCTTTTCCCATTAAGTAGTGAACAAAAATGGTACCAACCCAGACATGATGCTTGTTGCTTTGTTACAACAAACTCTGCATCACCCCCTTGATAAGTAGATGGACGCACATGGTGTTGTTGCGCCCACTCTCCCCTGGAACTATTTACGCTTTTTCTTAATCTAATGCCGATGGTAAAATTAAGCAATACCACTCTTAGAATTAACTATTGAATCTTAGTTCAAAACTGCAACACTTGTTAGGGATTGGTGGGATTACCATTTTTGTGGCCGCATGTTTCATCCTCCTTTATTGGCCAGTAATTGATTCCTTTTTTGCCTCTGTTAAAACAGGGATATCTATTCAACTTTGCTATTAGGACATTGTGCTTCGCTACACGAAACACTTATGTTTTAAGAGTGTTTTGTGCAGTTCAACTTGAATGTCACACCGGCGACTTTGCTTAATTTTGGTGGAACTGCACAAAAGGAGATCATGGATTTTCATATATGTCTTGGGATTTCTTTCAGTCCTCCTCGCAAGTTGTTTCAAATCTTGGTCAAGAAAGGTCAGTACCGACTTTCATCCACATGATGCTGTAGTGTGCTTTGAGATGTTGTGCTACTTGTATTGGTATAGTTTTCGATAAATGTTGAATTGAAGCTATTGAACTGCTGTCTTTTACCATTAAGTGGGCAAAAATTGTTCCAACCCAGACATGATGCTTGTTTCTTTGTTACAACAAAACTCTGCATCACCCCCTTTATAAGTAGATGGAAGCACATGGTGTTGTTGCGCCCACTCTCCCCTGGAACTGTTTATGCTTTTTGTTAATCTAATGCCGCTGGTAAAATTAAGCAATGCCACTCTCAGAATTAACTACTGAATCTTAGTTCAAAACTGCAACACTTGTTAGGGATTGGCGGGATTACCATTTTTGTGGCCGCATGTTTCATCCTCCTTTATTGGCCAGTAATTGATTCCTTTTTTGCCTCTGTTAAAACAGGGATATCTATTCAACTTGTTGCTATTGCGACATTTTGCTTCGCTTAATTTTGGTGGAACTGCACAAAAGGAGACCGGATTTCCATATATGTGTTGAGATCTCTTTCAGGTCTTCCTCACGAGTTGTTTCAAATCTTGGTCTTGAAAGGTCAGTACCGACTTTCCTCAGAATTAACTACTGAATCTTAGTTCAAAACTGCAACACTTGTTAGGGATCGGCGGGAGTACCATTTCTGTTAGGGATCGGCCGGAGTACATGTTTAAGAAATGTATTGTTCAGATAATGTCTCTGTTATTATATATCAGTTACAGTGTTTTACAAATGGTACTATCCTGCTTTGTATTTCTTTCTACATGTTTAACCAAGGTATTGTTAAGATAATGTCTCTGTTAAAATGAATCAGTCGCATTGTTTTAGGAATGGTACTTTTCTGCTTTGTCGTTCTTTATACATGTTGAAACAAGGCATTGTTAAGATAATGTCTCAGTTAATATGAATGAATCACACTGATGGAGAATTGCTACTCTCCTGCTTTGTTTCCCATTAAGATAAGGTAGATCAGTAGATGTTTTTCTTCTGGGAGTACAAGTCATCAACCGTTATTTCTCAGTAATTGTTTCCCTTATACCTATTGTTGCTTACAGGGATATCAAAATTAAAGCTCGGTTTTATTCCGACTTTGATTTTAGTTGAACTGCACAAAAGGAGCCAATGTGTCTAAGGCAAACTGCTGCATTAGTGGGTCCAGTTGGTTTTACCACTTTGCAGAAAGAAGCAGTCACTGTTTGCGCTACATTACAGAAGGAATGATCGAGAAGCTTTACAGAGTATTAGTAGACGCTGGTGACATGACTAGTCTGCAGAGAGCATAGGCAACTCTACAACACGTGGAGTGCACTGGGCAAAAAGTGCCCAAACAAGTACAAGAAGCCATGACAGGACTCCAAGTCTGTCAATGTCATTCTAAGCAACAATGATGGGGCATCTGGGTATGGTAATCTGTTTACCGTACTTTCAGTTTGTTAGTCCACCGATTGGTGGGTTGACACTGGGGCCAATATTCATGTGTGTGCTGATGTGTCTTTGTTTTCTTGCAGCATATAAATACGAAATCCACAGGGATGCTCAGCTTGATTTTAGTGGAACTGCACAAAATGTTCAGATGGTTCGTGTCCTCCATAATACTTCATAATGCACAATACATCGAATGGTTCTCTAATCATTCGTCGTCACCTTGAGCCACCGGACTATCAGATGACAAACTGATGACAAACCCTGCCCGTTCCACAATCATAGGCATTACATATTTTGAATGGGAAAAGCTTGTCAAAGTTTAATCATTGATGTTAGCAAGAAGACATTAGTTTAATATATTGGAATTGGAAAACCTTGTCAAATTTTGCTCATTGATGTTAGCCAGAAGACATGCATTTGATATTTTTGAGTGGGACGCCCTTTGCTGTGAGCAACGTCGATCGTTTTTTCCTATTCCTGTCTTCAGTTCAGAAGTAAATATTTACTCTGCTGAGATGCATAGTCACATGAATGTTGACTTATGTAAGGTATTTTAAGAGTTTGTTCTGAATGTTGTCTATGTAATGCCAGGCCTTGTGAGTTTGATTGCAAAGTTGAGCTTGGAATGCTGTGGCATGCGGCATCACGAGCTGTTCACCATGCCTCCTGAGAATAATGCTTCATATTGTTTTGCATGTTTAGCTAATGCCTGTGATTTGCATATTAAGAAGATCATCCTCTTCTGTTGTTTATGTGCTTAAGAAGTTCATTGTCTTATGTTTCATTCATAGCCTATACGACAACTTGGGTAGGTTAGAGGTGAAACCATATGATCTTCCAACCAACTCATCATCTTAGGCCGTGATTGGATCGTCGTTGTCCAACCAAAACCGCTTGTTAAACTAGCGCTTGTAAATAAAAGCAGATGGTCTCGGGCGAAGCGTTTGGTTGGTCGATTTCGACTAGTAAAATATACACTGGTCTCTCAAATTACACATGTAACTCACCGGTTTTCGTTACAGACCTCGGGCCCTCGGTTCCATTATGCCTGTATTTTACGCATTCTTTCCGATGACGAGTAAATTACACTTCTATCTTAATACAGGTGTGAAATAATCCAGAGCTCCCAAGCGCGGCCTTACCGTTTCATGCCGTCTCAGTCTCTTGAAGGTGCTCATAGGTGTCCGAGGATCCTAGCTTCCTGAATGAGCAGCGAGCGCTGTATCAGACCATCCGTAGGGCCCGCGAGGCCCTCTCCATCGTCCTTTGAGTTGTTGCGCTCGCCGTGGCGCCGAGCATTGTCAACATGGTCAACGAACATGAGGATTCAGGAGATGACTTTATTTTGACTGGATGACAGTAGGGACCCACTAGGGCCATAGCCGTACGTACGCAAGTGCCTCCTTATTATGTACAACTATATTTTTTTGCTTCCTCCTGGTTTCCTGACATCATGGTCCCACACCATTGTCAACCTATGTAGTCAATAAACGAGAGAATTGCACAAGGAGCGGCCGACAGCTGGGACCAAGCAGCTCGAGCAGTATTTGTGTTTTTGAGGTGTGAGCACTGCAGAGTTTTTCTTGAGCGATGTTTTCGTTGTTGTTCAGAGGAGAGCAGGGTATTAACTGGGCGGGCTGTGGCCCGTCTAGCCCAGGCCAGATATCCAGCCCAGATATTAATTTTTTTCAAGCTGAAAATGGCTAGCCCAGCTATACTTTTTTTAGGAATACCCAGGCAAGGTCAACTTGTTATTCTCCGCCCCGCTAGGCTGCAAATCTTTCCTAGGAGGGATGCATTAGGCTTAACAAGAAAATGGGCTTTAAGAAATAATAAATGGGATGTAATTATAAAAACTGGGCAGTAACTATAAAAAATGCAACCAACACGTAATTAGTTTATAAAATATTATTTTTGGATTTTGAAAATTTTAATTTCATTAATTGTTGCGTGCGCAATGTTTCGTTGGATTTTTACGTAATACAAATTTATATTGAAATTGTATTTAATCTGACTAGAAATTTCGGGATAAAAATATTTTGGATCCCATCAAAATGTGGGAAATTTTATTGAATTTTGTTCTGAACGTTTGGTTGAAATTATTAATCGTTGTCCTAGCTAGAAAATGGGCTGTACTTTTAACAAACTGTAAATGCTGTAGTAAATTCCATTAGAATTCAAAAATGGCTTGTACATTCTTAGAAATCTCAAATGGGCTATAAGTTCTCTACCACACACTTGTGGGCCTACTAAGTTGACGTGTCCCCTAAAAAAAATAAGTTGACGTGTATGCAAGGCTTTATCAACTTATAGTCAACACACGGCTCTAGCAATAGTGGCCGTTGGATGTCCATCCAACGGATGTCGTGCTTCTTCTTCAATCTCGTATATTCTAGCTTCACCCGCCCAAAAAATGATTCCTCCCCCTGACATCTGGGGCGCACCGTTTCGGAGGCTGACCTGTGGGCCTACTAAGTTGACGCGTACTGAGGGCTTTCTCAACTTAGTCAATATAAACGATTCTAGCTGCAGTGATGGTACGATGTCCATCCAACGGCCGTCGTGCTTCTTCAACCTCTGGTCTTCTTGCTCCAGCCTCCCAAAGCAGCCTCGGTCGTGCCGCCTGCTCCTGCCTCCCGTGGCCGGCTATGCTGCCGCGGAGGCCTCACAGCCCCCTACTACTCCCACCGCTGGCCAGGCCCTGCGACGACGGCATCCTCACACCGCAGCCGACCCAGTGAACCCTCGTACTCCTCTCCGCATGGGCATCCACTGCCGCGTCTTCCCCGGCTCCGCGTCGTCCCCTTCCTAGGCCTCGCCGTCGTCCAATGCCGTGGTGCTCTCGGCGCGGCGTGGTCAACGTGGTCAAGGAACGACTTCCATCGGAAGAGTACTGTACGTGGAGAGGCTGATAGCTGGGTCCACGGCCGCAGCAAGGAAGTGCCTCCTTATTACGCGCAAAATAATTATTCATCCACCTGACAGTAGGGACCCACCGGACGGGTCACCGTATTTCGTGATAAAAACGTTTCCCCCTGACTGCTGGGACCCACCAGCTACATCTTCGCACGCAAGGAAGTGCGTCCATATTACGGGCAAAAAAATGATTCGCCACCCTGACTGCTGGGACCCACCAGCTACATCTTCGCACGCAAGGAAGTGCCTGACAGTCAGGACCCACCCGGTCGAAGCGTACGTACATACTGGTCGATCAGTCTGTCTGCAGGCTGCAGCGATGAACCGTGGCCGTGCAAGGAAGGGCACGTGTGGTAGTAGAGGCGCGCACGTAGCATGTACATAGACGTACAGCGTCCAGGGTGCAAGAAAGAAAATATGGCCACGTACGTACATATAGGCGGGGTCTCGAACGCCTACTCGCGCATACGTACGGCCAGGGCTCGTGTACATGGCTGTGGCTGGGACAGAACGGAGAAACTACATCGTCCTCGTGTTCATGGGGAGGCAACGGAATGCGTCGTGTTCATCGGGAGGCAACAGAACGCGTGCTGATCATCGGGAGCCAACCGGCTTGGACGGAACACGCGATGGAAACGAGGCCTGGTGTACCGCAGAACGGAGGAAACGGCCTTGTGTTCAATCGGCCACGGTGGAAATGGGATCCTGTTCATCGGGAGGGGTGTGGCGTACCGCAAAACGGAGGAAACGGACCTCCTACGGTCGAAACGGGGTCCTGTTGATCAGGAGGGGTGTGGTGTACCGCAAAACAGAGGAAACGGACATGTGTTGGAGCGCTACGGTCGAAACGGGGGTCCTGTTCATCGGGAGGGGTGTGGCGTACCGCAAAACGGGACTCCACGGGATACTGTTCATCTCCACCGTCGACCTCCTCCAGCCTGCACGGGCTACTGTTCATCCACCGTCGACCTCCTCCAGCCTCCACATGCGACTGTTCATCCAACCTCCACCGTGCTCTCCTCCACCGGCTACTGTTCAACCAGCCCTCTCCACGGGGGTCCTGTTCAACCACCCCTCCACGGGCTACTGTTCAACCAGCCCTCCAACGGCTACTATTCAGCCAGCCCTCCACGGGGTCCTGTTCATCCAGCCCTCCACGGGGTCCTGTTCATCCAGCCCTCCACGGGGTCCTGTTCATCCACCGGCTCGATCGATCAGGGTACTGTTCATCCAGCGGCAACGGCCTCTACTACCACGGGTTCCTGTTCATCCGACCCCCACCGGGAACTGTTCATCCAAACCCCGCAACAACGCTCACTGTTCATCCAGAGGAAGCATCGATCGGCTTCAGTTAGCAGCAGTAGCGAAGGAATCGCTCGATCGGGTTCAGTTAACAGCCATCGATCAATCGCTCGGGTTTAGTAACGCGTAGCCTGCAGTGCAATCGCTCGCGTTCAGTTAGAGCCCAACGCTCGCTCGGGTTCAGTTAGAGCGCAATGCCTCGCACACATGCGCGTACGTATGCGAGAAACGCGCATCGCTCGGCCCCCGACCACCCACCGTAGCCGGGAACTCCCTGATATTTTCCTCGCCCTCGCTTCTACCACGGTTTTTTCCATCATGGACGGCCCAAAGAATGTCATGCAGCTACGTCTCCGGCCCGCCCAGGACGAAAAGCCCATTTTCTGTCATGATTTTTTGTCATAGAAGTAGGACCCCACCACATCTATGATGATACCGGGTTTTGTCACAATTATCGTCATAGAAGTGTCATAAGTATGACAGAAAAAAATTCGTTCGGCCCAAAATGTCACGGATGTGTCTTTTTTTGTAGTGGCGGTAGCGATAGTCGTGATAGCAATAGTTGGCGAGATGACAATGATGCTTCGATGGAGATCAAGGTGTCAAGCCAGCGATGATGGTGATCACGACGGTGCTTTGGAGATGGAGATCAAAGGCACAAGATGATGATGGCCATATTATATCACTTATATTGATTGCATGTGATGTTTATCCTTTATGCATCTTATTTTGCTTAGTTCGGCGGTAGCATTATAAGATGATCTCTCACTAAATTTCAAGGTATAAGTGTTCTCGCTGAGTATGCACTGTTGCAACAGTTCGTCGTGCCGAGACACCACGTGATGATCGGGTGTGATAAGCTCTACGTTCACATACAACGGGTGCAAGCCGGTTTTGCACACGCAGAATACTCGGGTTAAACTTGACGAGCCTAGCATATGCAGATATGGCGTCGGAACACTGAGTCCAAAAGGTCGAGCGTGAATCATATAGTAGATATGATCAACATAGTGATGTTCACCATTGAAAACTACTCCATCTCACGTGATGATTGGGCATGGTTTAGTTGATATGGATCACGTGATCACTTAGATGATTAGAGGGATGTCTATCTAAGTGGGAGTTCTTAAGTAATATGATTAATTGAACTTTAATTTATCATGAACTTAGTACCTGATAGTATTTTGCATGTCTATGTTGTTGTAGATCAATGGCTCGTGCTACTGTTCCTTTGAATTTTAATGCGTTCCTAGAGAAAACTTAGTTGAAAGATGATGGTAGCAACTACACGGACTGGGTCCATAACTTGAGGATTATCCTCATTGCTGCACAGAAGAATTACGTCCTGGAAGCACCGCTAGGTGCAAGACCCGCTGCAGGAGCAACACCAGACGTTGTGAACGCCTGGTAGAGCAAAGCTGATGACTACTCGATAGTTCAGTGCGCCATGCTTTATGGCTTAGATCCGGGACTTCAACGATGTTTTGAACATCATGGAGCATATGAGATGTTCCAGGAGTTGAAGTTAATATTTGAAGCAAATGCCAGATTGAGAGATATGAAGTCTCCAATAAGTTCTACAGTTGCAAAATGGAGGAGAATAGTTCTGTCAGTGAACATATACTCAAAATGTCTGGGTATCATAATCACTTGACTCAGCTGGGAGTTAATCTTCCGGTTGATAGTGTCATTGACAGAGTTCTCCGATCAGTGCCACCAAGCTACAAAAGCTTCGTGATGAACTATAATATGCAAGGGATGGATAAGACAATTCCCGAGCTCTTCGCGATGCTAAAGGCTGCGGAGGTAGAAATCAAGAAGGAGCATCAAGTGTTGATGGTCAACAAGACTACTAGTTTCAAGAAAAAGGGTAAAGGGAAGAAGGGGAACTTCAAGAAGAACGGCAAGCAAGTTGCTGCTCAAGTGAAGAAGCCCAAATCTGGACCTAAGCCTAAAACTGAGTGCTTCTAGTGCAAAGGGACTGGTCACTGGTGAAGGAAATATGCCCTTGAGGCAATAATAAAGTTGTTATTTATATTTCCTTATATCATGATAAATGTTTATTATTCATGCTAGAATTGTATTAACCGGAAACTTAGTACATGTGTGAATACGTAGACAAAGAGAGTGTCACTAGTATGCCTCTACTTGACTAGCTCATTAATCAAAGATGGTTAAGTTTCCTAACCATAGACATGAGTTGTCATTTGATAAACAGGATCACATCATTAGAGAATGATGTGATTGACAAGACCCATCCGTTAGCTTAGCACGATGTTCATTTAGTTTGTTGCTATTGCTTTCTTCATGACTTATACATGTTCCTATGACTATGAGATTACGCAACTCCCGAATACCGAAGGAACACTTAGTGTGCTATCAAACGTCACAACGTAATTGGGTGATTATAAAAATGCTCTACAGGTGTCTCCGATGGTGTTTGTTGAGTTGGCATAGATCGAGATTAGGATTTGTCACTCCGAGTATCGGAGAGGTATCTCTGGGCCCTCTCGGTAATGCACATCACTATAAGCCTTGCAAGCAATGTGACTAATGAGTTAGTTGCGGGATGATGCATTACGGAACGAGTAAAGAGACTTGCCGGTAATGATATTGAACTAGGTATTGAGATACCAACGATCGAATCTCGGGCAAGTAACATACCGATGACAAAGGGAACAACGTATGTTGTTATGCGGTTTAACCGATAAAGATCTTCATAGAATATGTAGGAACCAATATGAGCATACAGGTTCCGCTATTGGTTATTCACCGGAGATGAGTCTCGGTCATGTCTACATAGTTCTCGAACCCGTAGGGTCCGCACGCTTAACGTTCGGTGACGATCGGTATTATGAGTTTATGTGTTTTGATGTACCGAAGGTTGTTCGAAGTCCCGGATTTGATCACGGACATGACGAGCAGTCTCGAAATGGTTGAGACATAAAGATCGATATATTGGATGGCTATGTTTGGACATCGGAATGGTTCCGGGTGAGTTCGGGCATTTACGGGAGTACCGGGAGGTTACCGGAACCCCCCGGGAAGTATATGGGCCTTATTGGGCCATAGTGGGAGAGAGGAGAAGGGAGCCTAGGAGAGGGCGTCCCCCCAAGCCCAATCCGAATTGGGTGGGGCCGCCCCCCCTTTCCTTCCCCCTCTCTCCCCCTTCCTTCCTCTCCTAAACCAACTAGGGAAAGCGGGGGGGGGGGGGAATCCTACTCCCGGTGGGAGTAGGACTCCCCTTGGGCGCGCCATAGAGGGCCGGCCCTCCCCCTCCTCCACTCCTTTATATACGGGAGAGGGGGCACCCCATAGACACACAAGTTGAAAAATTGTCTTAGCCATGTGCGGTGGCCCCCTCCACAGATTCCACCTCGGTCATATCGTTGTAGTGCTTAGGCGAAGCCATGTGTCGATAACTTCATCATCACCGTCATCACGCCGTCATGCTGAAGAAGCTCTCCCTCGACACTCAGCTGGATCGAGAGTTCGTGGGACGTCACCGAGCCGAACGTGTGCAGATCGCGGAGGTGCCGTACTTTCAGTACTAGGATCGGTCGGAGCGTGAAGACGTACGACTACATCAATCGTGTTGTCATAATGCTTCCGCTTTCGGTCTACGAGGGTACGTAGACAACACTCTCCCCTCTTGTTGCTATGCATCACCTAGATGGATCTTGCATGTGCGTAGGAATTTTTTTGAAATTACTGCGTTCCCTAACAGTGGCATCCGAGCCAGGTCTATGCGTAGATGTTATATGCACGAGTAGAACACAAAGAGTTGTGGGCGATAATAGCCATACTGCTTACCAGCATGTCATACTTTGATTCGTCGGTATTGTTGGATGAAGCGGCTCAGACTGACATTACGTGTACGCTTACGCGAGACTGGTTCTACCGACGTGCTTTGCACATAGGTGGCTAGTGGGTGTCTGTTTCTCCAACTTTAGTTGAATCGAGTGTGACTACGCCCGGTCCTTGTTGAAGGTTCAAACAGCACACTTGACGAAAAATCGTTGTGGTTTTTGATGCGTAGGTAAGAACGGTTCTTGCTAAACCCGTAGCAGCCACGTAAAATTTTCAACAACAAGTAGAGGACGTCTAACTTGTTTTTGCAGGGTATGTTGTGATGTGATATGGTCAAGACGTGATGATATATAAATTGTTGTATGAGATGATCATGTTTTGTAACAGTTATCGGCAACTGGCAGGAGCCTTATGGTTGTCGCTTTATTGTATGAAATACAATCGCCATGTTATTGCTTTACTTTATCACTAAACAGTAGCGATAGTCGTGATAGCAATAGTTGGCGAGACGACAACGTTGCTTCGATGAAGAACAAGGTGTCAAGCCGGTGACGATGGTGATCATGACGGTGCTTTGGAGATGGAGATCAAAGGCACAAGATGATGATGGCCATATCATATCACTTATATTGATTGCATGTGATGTTTATCCTTTATGCATCTTATTTTGCTTAGTTCGGCGGTAGCATTATAAGATGATCTCACTAAATTTCAAGGTATAAGTGTTCTCGCTGAGTATGCACCGTTGCGACAGTTCATCGTGCCGAGACACCACGTGATGATCGGGTGTGATAAGCTCTACGTTCACATACAACGGGTGCAAGCCAGTTTTGCACACGCAGAATATTCGGTTTAAACTTGATGAGCCTAGCATATGCAGATATGGCCTCGGAACACTGAGACCGAAAGGTCGAGCGTGAATCATATAGTAGATATGATCAACATAGTGATGTTCACCATTGAAAACTACTCCATCTCACGTGATGATCGGACATGGTTTAGTTGATTTGGATCACGTGATCACTTAGATGATTAGTGGGATGTCTATCTAAGTGGGAGTTCTTAAGTAATATGATTAATTGAACTTTAATTTATCATGAACTTACTACCTGATAGTATTTTCATAACTATGTTGTAGATCAATAGCTCGCGATGTAGCTCCCCGTTTATTTTTGATATGTTCCTAGAGAAAAACTATGTTGAAAGATGATCGTAGCAATGATGCGGACTAGGTCCATGATCTGAGAATTATCCTCATTGCTGCATAGAAGAATTATGTCCTTGATGCACCGCTAGGTGACAGACCTATTGCAGGAGAAGATATAGACGTTATGAATGTTTGGCAAGCTCGGTATGATAACTACTTGATAGTTTAAGTGCGCCATGCTTTATAGCTTAGAACTGGGACTTCAAAAATGTTTTGAACACCATGGAGCATATAAGATGTTCTTAGAGTTGAAATTGGTATTTCATACTCATGCCCGTGTTAAGAGGTATGAGACCTTTGACGGTACTTTGCCTACAAGATGGAGGAGAATAGCTCAACCGGTGAGCATGTGCTCAGATTGTCTGCGTACTACAATTGCTTGAATCAAGTGTGAGTTAATCTTCCAGATAAGATAGTAATTGAAAAAGTTCTCTAGTCACTATCACCAAGTTACTAGAACTTAGTGATGAACTATAATATGCAAGGGATGACGAAAGTAATTCCCAAGCTCTTTGCGACGCTGAAATCGGCGAAGGTAGAAATCAGCATCAAGTGTTGATGGTTAACAAGACCACTAGTTTCAAGAAAAGGGCAAAGGGAAAGAAAGAAGAACTTCAAAGAAGAAAGCAAGCAAGTTGTTGCTCCCATGAAGAAGCCCAAAGCTAGACCCAAGCCTGGAACTGAGTGCTTCTACTGCAAAGGAAATGGTCACTGGAAGTGGAACTACCCTAGATACTTGGCGGATAAGAAGGATGGGAAAGTGAACAAAAGTCTATTCGATATACATGTTATTGATGTGTACTTTAGTAGTGTTTATAGCAACCCCTCAGTATTTGATAATGGTTTAGTTGCTAAGAGTAGTAACTAAAAATAGGAGTTGCAAAATAAACAGAGACTAGTTAAGGGCGAGGTGATGATGTGAGTTGGAAGTGATTCCAAGGTTGATAAGATCACCATCGCACACTCCCTTTACCTTCGGGTTTAGTGTTGAACCTAAAATAAATGTTATTTGGTGTTTACATTGAGCATGAATATGATTGGAGCATGTTTATTGCAATACGGTTATTCATTTAAGTCAAAGAATAATTGTTGTTCTATTTACATGAATAAAACCTGCTATGGTCATACACTAATATAAATGGTTTGTTGAATCTCGATCGTAATAATACACATATTCATAATATTGATGCCAAAAGATGCAAAGTTGATAATGATAGTGCAACATATTTGTGGCACTGCCGTTTAGGTCATATTGGTATAAAGCGCATGAAGAAACTCCATGCTGATGGGCTTTTGGAATCACTTGATGCTTGCGAACCATGCCTCATGGGCAAGATGACTAAGACTCCGTTCTCCGGAACAATGGAGCGAGCAACTGACTTATTGGAAATAATACATACTGATGTATGCGATCCGATGAGTGTTGAGGCTCGCGGTGGGTATCGTTATTTTCTAACCTTCACAGATGATTTGAGCAGATATGAGTATATCTACTTGATGAAACATAAGTCTGAAACATTTGAAAAGTTCAAAGAATTTCAGAATGAAGTGGAAAATCATCGTAACAAGAAAATAAAGTTTCTACGATCTGATCATGGAGGCGAATATTTGAGTTACGAGTTTGGTCTTCATTTGAAACAATGTGAAATAGTTTCGCAACTCACGCCACCTCGAACACCACAGCGTAATGGTGTGTCCGAACATCGTAATAGTACTTTATTAGACATGGTGCGATCTATGATGTCTCTTACCGATTTACCACTATTGTTTTGGGGTTATGCATTAGAGACAGCTGCATTCACATTAAATAGGGCACCATCTAAATCCGTTGAGACGACACCATATGAACTGTGGTTTGGCAAGAAACCTAAACTTTCGTTTCTTAAAGTTTGGGGCTGCGATGCTTATGTGAAAAAGCTTCAACCTGATAAGCTCGAACCCAAATCGGGGAAATGCGTCTTCATAGGATACCCAAAGGAGACTATTGGGTACACCTTCTATCACAGATCCGAAGGCAAGATATTCGTTGCTAAAAATAGGATACTTTCTAGAGAAGGAGTTTCTCTCGAAAGAAGTGAGTGGGAGGAAAGTAGAACTAGATGAGGTAACTGTACCTGCTCCCTTATTGGAAAGTAGTTCATCACAGAAATTAGTTCCTGTGACTTCTACACCAATTAGTGAGGAAGCTAATGATGATGATCATGTAACTTCAGATCAAGTTACTACTGAACCTCGTAGGCCAACCAGAGCAAGATCCGCACCAGAGTGGTACGGTAATCCTGTTCTGGAGGTCATGTTACTTGACCATGACGAACCTACGAACTATGAGGAGGCGATGATGAGCCCAAATTCCGCGAAATGGCTTGAGGCCATGAAATCTGAGATGGGATCCATGTATGAGAACAAAGTGTGGACTTTGGTTGACTTGCCCGATGATCGGCAAGCCATCGAGAATAAATGGATCTTCAAGAGGAAGACGGACGCTGATAGTAGTGTTACTATCTACAAAGCTCAACTTGTCAAAAAGGGTTTTTGACGAATTCAAGATGTTGACTACAATGAGATTTTCTTACTCGTATCAATGCTTAAAGTCTGTCCGAATCATGTTAGCAATTGCCACATTTCATGAACTCTAGCAAATGGATGTCAAAACTACATTCCTTAATGGATTTCTTAAAAAAGAGTTGTATAGGATGCAACAAGAAGGTTTTGTCAATCCTAAAGGTGCTAACAAAGTGTGCAAGCTCCAGCGATCCATCTATGGACTGGTGCAAGCATCTCGGAGTTGGAATATACGCTTTAATAAGGTGATCAAAGCATATGGTTTTATACAGACTCGCGGTGAAGCCTATATTTACAAGAAAGTGAGTGGGAGCACTACAACATTTCTGATAAGTATATGTGAATGACATATTGTTGATCGGAAATAATGTAGAATTTTTCTGGAAAGCATAAAGGAGTGTTTGAAAGGAGTTTTTTAAAGAAAGACCTCGGTGAAGCTGCTTACATATTGCGCATCAAGATCTATAAAGACAGATCAAGACACCTGATAAGACTTTCGATGAGTACATACCTTGATAAGATTTTGAAGGAATTCAAAATGAATCAGTCAAAGAAGGAGTTCTTGCCTGAGTTGTAAGGTGTGAAGTTGAGTAAAGACTTAAAACCCGACCACGGCAGAAAATGGAAAGAGAATGAAAGTCATTCCCTATGCCTCAGTCATAGGTTCTATAAATTATGCTATGCTGTGTACCAAACCTATTGTGTACCTTGCCATGACTTTGGCAAGGGGGTACAATATTGATCCAGGAGTGGATCACTTGACAGCGGTCAAAATTATCCTTAGAAGACTAAGGAGATATTTCTCGGTTATGGAGGTGATAAAGAGTTCGTCGTAAAGAGTTACGCCGATGCAAGCTTTTTACACCAATCCGGATGACTCCGAGTCACAATCTGGATACATATTGAAAGTGGGAGCAAATAGCTAGAGTAGCTCCATGCAGAGCATTGTAGACATAGAAAGTTTGCAAAATACATATGGCTCTGAATGTGACAGACCCATTGACTAAGCTTCTCTCACAAGCAAAATATGATCACACCTTAGTACTCTTTGGGTGTTGATCACATAGCGATGTGAAC
Organism: Triticum aestivum; assembly: GCF_018294505.1. Taxonomy (NCBI): domain Eukaryota; kingdom Viridiplantae; phylum Streptophyta; class Magnoliopsida; order Poales; family Poaceae; genus Triticum; species Triticum aestivum. The sequence goes on along the minus strand of NC_057808.1, from coordinate 368,745,123 downwards.
TAGATTATTGACTCCAGTAAAACCCTTTGGGTATTAGTCACATGGCGATGTGAACTAATCACATGGTAATGTGAACTATTGGTGTTAAATCACATGGCGATGTGAACTAGATTATTGACTCTAGTGCAAGTGGGAGACTGAAGGAAATATGCCCTAGAGGCAATAGTAAAGTTGTTATTTCTATTTCCTTATATCATGATAAATTTTTATTATTCATGCTAGAATTGTATTAACCGGAAACTTAGTACATGTGTGAATACATAGACAAACAGAGTGTCACTAGTATGCCTCTACTTGACTAGCCCGTTAATCAAAGATGGTTAAGTTTCCTAACCATAGACATGAGTTGTCATTTGATGAACGGGATCACATCATTAGAGAATGATGTGATTGACAAGACCCATCTATTAGCTTAGCATGATGATCGTTTAGTTTGTTGCTATTGCTTTCTTCATGACTTATACATGTTCCTATGACTATGAGATTATGCAACTCCCGAATACCGGAGGAACACTTAGTGTGCTATCAAACATCACAACATAACTGGGTGATTATAAAGATGCTCTACAGGTGTCTCCGATGGTGTTTGTTGAGTTGGCATAGATCGATAGTAGGATTTATCACTCCGAGTATTGGAGAGGTATCTCTGGGCCCTCTCGGTAATGCACATCACTATAAGCCTTGCAAGCAATGCGACTAATGAGTTAGTTGCGGGATGATGCATTACGGAATGAGTAAAGAGACTTGCCGGTAACGAGATTGAACTAGGTATTGAGATACCGACGATCGATTCTCGGGCAAGTAACATACCGATGACAAAGGGAACAACGTATGTTGTTATGCGGTTTGACCAATAAAGATCTTCGTAGAATATGTAGGAACCAATATGAGCATCCAGGTTCCGCTATTGGTTATTGACCGGAGATGAGTCTCAGTCATGTCTACATAGTTCTCGAATCCGTAGGGTTCGCACGCTTAACGTTCGGTGATGATCGGTATTATGAGTTTATGTGTTTTGATGTACCGAAGGTTGTTTGGAGTCCCGGATTTGATCACGGACATGACGAGGAGTCTCGAAATGGTCGAGACATGAAGATCGATATATTCGATGGCTATGTTTGGATGATACGTTTGCATCGTATCTACTTTTCCAAACACTTTTGCCCTTGTTTTGGACTCTAACTTGCATGATTTGAATGGAACTAACCCAGACTGACACTGTTTTCAGCAGAATTGTCATGGTGTTATTTTTGTGCAGAAATAAAAGTTCTCGGAATGACCTGAAACTTGACGGAGAATATTTTTGGAATTAATAAAAAATACTGGCGAAAGAATTAACACCAGGGGACCCACACCCTGTCCACGAGGGTGGAGGGCGCGCCCACCCCCCTAGGGCACGCCCCCTGCCTCGTGGGCCCCTTGAGGCTCCACCAACCTCAACTCCAACTCTATATATTCACGTTCGGGGAGAAAAAAATCAAAGAGAAGGATTCATCGCGTTTTACGATACGGAGCCGCCGCCAAGCCCTAATCTCTCTCGGGAGGGCTGATCTAGAGTCCGTTCGGGGCTCCGGAGTTGGGAATCCGTTGCTGTCGTCATCATCAACCTTCCTCCATCACCAATTTCATGATGCTCACCGCCATGCGTGAGTAATTCCATCGTAGGCTTGCTGGACGGTTATGGGTTGGATGATATTTATTATGTAATCGAGTTAGTTTTGTTAGGGTTTGATCCCTAGTATCCATTATGTTCTGAGATTGATGTTCCTATGACTTTGCTATGCTTAATGCTTGTCACTAGGGCCCGAGTGCCATGAATTCAGATCTGAACCTATTATGTTTTCATGAATATATGTGAGTTCTTGATCCTATCTTGCAAGTCAATAGTCACCTACTATGTGTTATGATCCGGCAATCCTGAAGTGACAATAATCGGGACCACTCCGGTGATGACCGTAGTTTGAATAGTTCATGTATTCACTAAGTGTTAATGCTTTGGTCCGGTACTCTATTAAAAGGAGGCCTTAATATCCCTTAGTTTCCAATAGGACCTCGCTGCCACGGGAGGGTAGGACAAAAGATGTCATGCAAGTTCTTTTCCATAAGCACGTATGCTATATTCGGAATACATGCCTACATTACATTGTTGAACTGGAGCTATTTCTGTGTCACCCTATGTTATAATTGTTGCATGAGGAATCGCATCAGACATAATTATCCATCACTGATCCAATGCCTACAAGCTTTTCACATATTGATCTTTGCTTAGTTACTTTTCTGTTGCCACTGTTACAATTACTACAAAACTGCTACTGTTACTTTTCCACCGTTACCATTACTTCCATACTACTTTGCTACTAAATACTTTGCTGCAGATATTAAGTCTTTCAGGTGTGGTTGAATTGACAACTCAACTGCTAATACTTGAGAATATTCTTTGGCTCCCCTTGTGTCGAATCAATAAATTTGGGTTGAATACTCTACCCTCGAAAACTATTGCGATCCCCTATACTTGTGGGTTATCAAGACTATTTTCTGGCGCCGTTGCCGGGGAGCATAGCTCTATTCTTCGAGTCACTTTTGATTTATATATGTTGATCACTATGAGGAACTTGAAAGATGAAAAAACCAAGATTTATCCCTCCACTATGAGGGGAGGTAAAAATCTGCAATCTAGCTCTGCACTTGATTCACCTTCTGTTATGAGTAAACTTGCGACACCTACTCCTCCTATTGATTCTGATATGTCGCAAGTTATTGATGATGCCACTTCTGCTATGCATGATACTTATGATGAAACTACTTCTATGCTTGATAATATTGTGCCATTAGGTGAATTTCTTGATGAACAACTTGCTAGGGTTAGAGAGAATGAAATTATTGAAACTGATAATATTGATGAAAGTGATGATGAAGATTCTCCCCCTAGAATGAATTCCCTGATGTGCCTGAGGGTTATGTTATGGATGAATAAACTGCTAGAGACCTTTTTGCTTGCAAAGATAGATATGATCTTAAGGAACTGTTAGCTAAGCTAAAAGAAAAGTCTTTGAATGCTAGAATGAAATATAACCCTGCTTTTGCTACTTCACCTATCTGTATTTCTGATAAGGATTGTGATTTCTCTGTCGGTCCTGAGTTAATTACTTTGGTTGAATCTGATCCTTTTTACGGCTATGAATCTGAGACTGTTGTGGCGCATCTTACTAAACTAAATGATATAGCCACCCTATTTACTCATGAGGAAACAATTCGTTACTACTATATCCTGAAGTTATTTCCATTCTCATTAAAGGGTGATGCTAATTTTGGGGAATGCAGTAATTTCAAAAATTTGCCTACGATCACGCAAGATCTATCTAGGAGAAGCATAGCAACGAGCGGGGAGAGTGTGTCCACGTACCCTCGTAGACCGAAAGCGGAAGCGTTTAGTAACGGGTTGATGTAGTCGATGTCTTCGCGATCCAACCGATCCAAGTACCGAATGCACGGCACCTCTGCGATCTGCACACGTTCAGCTCGGTGACGTTCCTCGAACTCTTGATCCAGTTGAGGCCGAGGGAGAGTTTCATCAGCACGACGGCGTGGTGACGGTGATGATGAAGTTACCGGCGCAGGGCTTCGCCTAAGCACTACGACGATATGACCGAGGTGTAAAACTGTGGAGGGGGGCACCGCACACGGCTAAGAATAACTTGTGTGTTCTAGGGTGCCCCCTTGCCCCTGTATATAAAGGAGGGAGGGAGGAGGAGGCCGGCCCTCATAGGGCACGCCCAAGGTGTGGAGTCCTACTAGGACTCCCTAGTCCTAGTAGGATTCCACCTCCCATATGAAATAGGAAAAGGGGAAGGGAGAAGGAGAAGGAAGGAAGGGGGTGTCCCCCTTCCTAGTCCAATTCAGACCAGTCCATGGGGGGGCGCGGCCACCCATGAGGCCTTTGTGTCCTTTCCCGTATGGCCCATTAAGGCCCAATACGAATTCCCGTAACTCTCCGGTACTCCGAAAAATACCCAAATCACTCAGAACCTTTCGATGTCCGAATATAGCCTTCCAACTCGATCATTTCGAGACTCCTCGTCATGTCCTTGATCTCATCCGGGACTCCGAATAACCTTCGTTCATCAAATCACATAAACTCATAATACAAATCATCATCGAACGTAAAGCGTGCGGACCCTACGGGTTCGAGAACTATGTAGACATGACCGAGACACATCTCCGGTCAATAACCAATAGCGGAAAGTGGATGCTCATATTGGCTCCTACATATTCTACGAACATGTTTATCGGTCAAACCGCATAACAACATACGTTGTTCCCTTTGTCATCGGTATGTTACTTGCCCGAGATTCGATCGTCGGTATCCTCATACCTAGTTCAATCTCGTTACCGGCAAGTCTCTTTACTCATTCCGTAATGCATCATTCCATAACTAACTCATTAGTCACATTGCTTGCAAGGCTTATAGTGATGTGCATTACCGAGAGGACCCAGAGATACCTCTTCGACAATTGAAGTGACAAATCCTAATCTCGATCTATGCCAACTCAACAAACACCATCGGAGACACCTGTAGAGCACCTTTATAATCACCCATTTACGTTGTGACGTTTGGTAGCACACAAAGTGTTCCTCCGGTATTCGGGAGTTGCATAATCTCATAGTCATTGGAACGTGTATAAGTCATGAAGAAAGCAATAGCAACATACTAAATGATCAAGTGAGAAGCTAACGGAATGGGTCAAGTCAATCACATCATTCTCTAATGATGTGATCCCATTAATCAAATGACAACTCATGTCTATGGCTAGGAAACCTAACCATCTTTTATTCAACGAGCTAGTCAAGTAGAGGCATACTAGTGACACTCTGTTTGTCTATGTATTCACACATGTACTAAGTTTCCGGTTAATACAATTCTAGCATGATTAATAAACATTTATCATGAAATAAGGAAATACATAATAACTTTATTATTGCCTCTAGAGAATATTTCCTTCAGTCTCCCACTTGCACTAGAGTCAGTAATCTAGTTCACATCGCTATGTGATTTAACACCAATAGTTCACATCACCATGTGATTAACACCCATAGTTCACATCGCCATGTGACCAACACTCAAAGGGTTTACTAGAGTCAGTAATCTAGTTCACATCGCCATGTGATTAACACCCAAAGTGTACTAAGGTGTTATCATGTTTTGCTTGTGAGAGAGTTTAGTCAACGGGTCTGCCAAATTCAGAATTGTATGTATTTTGCAAATCTCTATGTCTACAATGCTCTGCACGGAGCTACTTTAGCTAATTACTCCCACTTTCAATATGTATCCGGATTGTGACTTAGAGTCATCCAGATCAGTGTCAAAGCTTGCATCGACGCAACTCTTTACGACAAACTCTTTATCACCTCCATAACCGAGAAATATTTCCTTAGTCCCCTAAGGATAATTTTAACCGCTGTCCAGTGATCTACTCCTAGATCAAAATTGTACTCCCTTGCCAAACTCAGGACAGGGTATACAATAGGTCTGGTACACAGCATGGCATACTTTATAGAACCTATGGCTGAGGCATAGGGAATGACTTTCATTCTCTGTCTATCTTCTGCCATGGTCGGGCTTTGAGTCTTACTCAACTTCACACCTTGCAACACAGGAAAGAACTCCTTCTTTGACTGTTCCATTTTGAACTTACTTCAAAAACTTGTCAAGGTATGTACTCATTGAAAAAACTTATCAAGCGTCTTGATCTATCTCTATAGACCTTGATGCTCAATATGTAAGCAGCCTCACCGAGGTCTTTCTTTGAAAAACTCCTTTCAAAACACTCCTTTATGCTTTCCAGAAAATTCTACATCATTCCCGATAAACAATGTGTCATTCACATATACTTATCAGAAAGGCTGTAGTGCTCCCACTCACTTTCTTGTAAATATAGGGTTCACCGCAAGTCTGTATAAAACTATATGCTTTGATCAACTCATCAAAGCGTATATTCCAACTCCGAGATGCTTGCACCAGTCCATATATGGATTGCTGGAGCTTGCACACTTTGTTAGCACCTTTAGGATTGACAAAACCTTCTTGTTGCATCATATACAACTCTTCTTCAAGAAATCCATTAAGGAATGCAGTTTTGACATCCATTTGCCAAATTTCATAAAATGCGGCAATTGCTGACATGATTCGGACAGACTTAAGCATCGCTACGAGTGAGAAAATCTCATCGTAGTCAACACCTTGAACTTGTCAAAAAAACCTTTTTTGCGACAATTCGAGCTTTGTAGATAGTAACACTACTATCAGCGTCCGTCTTCCTCTTGAAGATCCATTTAATCTCAATGGCTCACCGATCATCGGGCAAGTCAATCCAAGTCCATACTTTGTTCTCATACATGGATCCCATCTCAGATTTCATGGCCTTAAGCCATTTCGCGGAATCTGGGCTCATCATCGCTTCCTCATAGTTCATAGGTTCATCATGGTCAAGATTACCGTACCACTCTGGTGCGAACCGTACTCTGGTTGACCTACGAGGTTCGGTAGTAACTTGATCTGAAGTTTCATGATCATCATCATTAGCTTCCTCACTAATTGGTGTAGGAATCACTGGAACTGATTTCTGTGATGAACTATTTTCCAATTCGGGAGAAGGTACAATTACCTCATCAAGTTCTACTTTCCCCCCACACACTTCTTTCGAGAGAAAACTCCTTCTCTAGAAAGGATCCATTCTTAGCAACGAATATCTTGCCTTCAGATCTGTGATAGAAGGTGTACCCAACAGTTTCCTTCAGGTATCCTATGAAGACACATTTCTCCGATTTGGGTTCGAGCTTATCAGGTTGAAGCTTTGTCACTCGCAGCCCCAAACTTTAAGAAACGACAGCTTAGGTTTCTTGCCAAACCACAGTTCATATGGTGTCATCTCAACGGATTTAGATGGTGCCCTATTTAACGTGAATGCAGCTGTCTCTAATGCATAACCCCAAAACGATAGTGGTAAATCGGTAAGAGACATCATAAATCACACCATATCTAATAAAGTACAGTTATGACGTTTGGACACACCATTACGCTGTGGTGTTCCAGGTGGCGTGAGTTGCGAAACTATTCCACATTGTTTCAAATGAAGACCAAACTCGTAACTCAAATATTCGTCTCCACGATCAGATCGTAGAAACTTTATTTTCTTGTTTTTACGATTTTCCACTTCACTCTGAAATTCTTTGAACTTTTCAAATGTTTCAGACTTATGTTTCATCAAGTAGATATACCCATATCTGCTCAAATAATCTGTGAAGGTCAGAAAATAACGATACCCGCCACAAGCCTCAACACTTATCGGACTGCATACATCAGTATGTATTATTTCCAATAAGTGAGTTGCTCGCTCCATTGTTCCGGAGAACGGAGTCTTAGTCATCTTGCCCATGAGGCATGGTTCGCAAGCATCAAGTGATTCCAAAAGCCCATCAGCATGGAGTTTCTTCATGCGCTTTACACCAATATGACCTAAACAGTTGTGCCACAAATATGTTGCACTATCATTATAAGCTTTGCATCTTTTGGCATCAATATTATGAATATATGTATCATTACGATCGAGATTGAATAAACCATTTATATTAAGTGTATGGCCATAGAAGGTTTTATTCATGTAAACAGAACAACAATTATTCTTTGACTTAAATGAATAACCATATTGCAATAAACATGATCCAATCATATTCATGCTCAACGCAAACACCAAATAACATTTATTTTGGTTCAACACTAATCTCGAAGGTAGAGGGAGTGTGCGATGCTGATCTTATCAACCTTGGAATCATTTCCAACACACATCGTCACTTTGCCCATAACTAGTCTGTGTTCATTCTGCAACTCCTGTTTTTAGTTACTACTCAAATACCGAGGGGTTGCTATAAACACTAGTAAAGTACACATCAATAACATGTATATCAAATATACCTTTGTTCACTTTGCCATCCTTCTTATCCGCCAAGTATCTAGGGTAGTTCCACTTCTAGTGACCATTTCCTTTGCAGTAGAAGCACTAAGTTTTAGGCTTGGGTCTAGCTTGGGATTCTTCATGGGAGTGGCAACTTGCTTGCCATTCTTCTTGAAGTGCCCTTTCTTTCCCTTGCCCTTTTACTTGAAACTAGTGGTCTTGTCAACCATCAACACTTGATGCTTTTCTTGATTTCTACCTTCGCCGATTTTTGCATCGCGAAGAGCTTGGGAATTACTTTCGTCATCCCTTGCATATTATAGTTCATCACGAAGTTCTAGTAACTTGGTGACAGTGACTAGAGAACTCTGTCAATCACTATCTTATCTGGAAGATTAACTCCCACTTGATTCAAGTGATTGTAGTACTCAGACATTCTGAGCACATGCTCACTAGCTGAGCTATTCTCCTCCATCTTGTAGGCAAAGTATTTTGTCAGAGGTCTCATACCTCTCGACACGGGCATGAGTCTGAAATACCAATTTCAACTCTTGGAACATCTCATCTGTTCCATGTCATTCAAAACATTTTTGAAGTCCCAGTTCTAAGCCGTAAAGCATGGTGCATTAAACTATCAAGTAGTCATCATACCGAGCTTTGCCAAACGTTCATAACGTCTACATATGCTCCTGGAGTAGGTCCGTCACCTAGCGGTGCATCAAGGACATAATTCTTCTGTGCAACAATGAGGATAATCCTCAGATCACAGACCAAGTCCGCATCATTGCTACTATCATATTTCAACTTATTTTTCTCTAGGAACATATGAACAATAAACGGGGAGCTACATCGCGAGCTATCGATCTACAACATAGTTATGCAAATACTATCAGGACTAAGTTCATGATAAATTAAAGTTCAATTAATCATATTACTTAAGAACTCCCACTTAGATAGACATCCCTCTAGTCATCTAAATGATCACGTGATCCAAATCAACTAAACCATGTCCGATCATCACGTGAGATGGAGTAGTTTTCAATGGTGAACATCACTATGTTGATCATATCTACTATATGATTCACGCTCGACCTTTCAGTCTCAGTGTTCCGAGGCCATATCTGCATATGCTAGGCTCGTCAAGTTTAACCCGAGTATTCTGCATGTGCAAAACTCGCTTGCACCCATTGTATGTGAATGTAGAGCTTATCACACCCGATCATCACGTGGTGTCTCGGCATGACGAACTGTCACAACGGTGCATACTCAGGGAGAACACTTATACCTTGAAATTTAGTGAGAGATCATCTTATAATGCTACTGCCGAACTAAGCAAAATAAGATGCATAAAGGATAAACATCACATGCAATCAATATAAGTGAAATGATATGGCCATCATCATCTTGTGCCTTTGATCTCCATCTCCAAAGCACCGTCATGATCACCAACGTCACCGGCTTGACACCTTTATCTCCATCGAAGCATCATTGTCATCTCACCAACTATTGCTTCAACGACTATCGCTACCGCTTAGTGATAAAGTAAAGCAATTACATGGTGATTGCATTTCATACAATAAAGCGACAACCATATGGCTCCTGCCAATTGCCGATAACTCTGTTACAAAACATGATCATCTCATACAATAAAATTTAGCATCATGTCTTGACCATATCACATCACAACATGCCCTACAAAAACAAGTTAGACATCCTCTACTTTGTTGTTGCAAGTTCTACGTGACTGCTACGGGCTCAGCAAGAACCGTTCTTACCTACACATCAAAACCACAACGATTTTTCGTCAAGTGTGTTGTTTTAACCTTCAAAAGGGACCGGGCGTAGTCACACTCGATTCAACTAAAGTTGGAGAAACTGACACCCCAGCCACCTGTGTGCGAAGCACGTCGGTAGAACCAGTCTCTCGTAAGCGTACGCGTAATGTCGGTCCGGGCTGATTCATCCAACAATACCGTTGAATCAAAGTATGACATGTTGGTAAGCAGTATGACTATTATCGCCCACAACTCTTTGTGTTCTACTCGTGCATATAACATCTACGCATAGACATGGCTCGGATGCCACTATTGGGGAATGCAGTAATTTCAAAAATTTGCCTACGATCACGCAAGATCTATCTAGGAGAAGCATAGCAACGAGCGGGGAGAGTGTGTCCACGTACCCTCATAGACTAAAAGCGGAAGCGTTTAGTAACGCGGTTGATGTAGTCGAACGTCTTCGCGATCCAACCGATCCAAGTACCGAATGCACGGCACCTCTGCGATCTGCACACGTTCAGCTCGGTGACGTCCCTCGAACTCTTGATCCAGTTGAGGCCGAGGGAGAGTTTCGTCAGCATGACGGCCTGGTGACGGTGATGATGAATTTACCGGCGCAGGGCTTCGCCTAAGTACTACGACAATATGACCGAGGTGTAAAACTGTGGAGGGGGCACCGCACACGGCTAAGAATGACTTGTGTGTTCTAGGGTGCCCCCTTGCCCCTGTATATAAAGGAGGGAGGGAGGAGGAGGCCGGCCCTCATAGGGCGCGCCCAAGGTGTGGAGTCCTACTAGGACTACCTAGTCCTAGTAGGATTCCACCTCCCATATGGAATAGGAAAAGGGGAAGGGAGAAGGAGAAGGAAGGAAGGGTGCGCCCCCTTCCTAGTCCAATTCAGACCAGTCCATGGGGGGGCGCGGCCACCCTTCAGGCCTTTATCTCCTTTCCCGTATGGCCCATTAAGGCCCAATACGAATTCCCGTAACTGTCCGGTACTACGAAAAATACCCGAATCACTCGGAACCTTTCCGATGTCCGAATATAGCCCTCCAATATATCGATCTTTACGGCTCCATCATTTCGAGACTCCTCGTCATGTCCTTGATCTCATCCGGGACTCCGAACAACCTTCGGTCATCAAATCGCATAAACTCATAATACAAATCGACATCGAACGTTAAGCGTGTGGACCCTACGGGTTCGAGAACTATGTAGACATGACCGAGACACATCTCCGGTCAATAACCAATAGCGGAACGTGGACGCTCATATTGGCTCCTACATATTGTACGAAGATCTTTATCGGTCAAACCGCATAACAACATACGTTGTTCCCTTTGTCATCGGTATGTTATGTGCCCGAGATTCGATCGTCGGTATCCTCATACCTAGTTCAATCTCGTTACCGGCAAGTCTCTTTACTTGTTCAGTAATGCATCATCCTGTAACTAACTCATTAGTCACATTGCTTGCAAGGCTTATAGTGATGTGCATTACCGAGAGGGCCCAGAGATACCTCTCCGACAATCGGAGTGACAAATCCTAATCTTGATCTATGCCAACTCAACAAACACCATCGGAGACACCTGTAGAGCACCTTTATAATCACCCATTTACGTTGTGATGTTTGGTAGAACACAAAGTGTTCCTCCGGTATTCGGGAGTTGCATAATCTCATAGTCATAGGAACATGTATAAGTCATGAAGAAAGCAATAGCAACAAACTAAACGATCATCGTGCTAAGCTAACGGATGGGTCTTGTCAATCACATCATTCTCTAATGATGTGATCCCGTTCATCAAATGACAACTCATGTCTATGGTTAGGAAACTTAACCATCTTTGATTAACGAGCTAGTCAAGTAGAGGCATACTAGTGACACTCTGTTTGTCTATGTATTCACACATGTACTAAGTTTCCGGTTAATACAATTCTAGCATGAATAATAAACATTTATCATGAAATAAGGAAATAAATAATAACTTTATTATTTCCTCTAGGGCATATTTTCTTCAGCTAAAACATGGTTTAATTCTCTTACTCCTGGTTGTGTGCGTAGTCCTGATACGTCTCCGTCGTATCTACTTTTTGAAACACTTTTGCCCATGTTTTGGACTCTAACTTGCATGATTTGAATGGAACTAACCCGGACTGGCGCTGTTTTCAGCAGAATTGCCATGGTGTTATCTTTGCGCAGAAACAAAAGTTCTCGGAATGACCTGAAACTTCATGGTGATTATTTTTGGAAATAATAAAAAATACTGGCGAAAGAATCAAGGCCAGGGGGCCCACACCCTGTCCACGAGGGTGGGAGGCGCGCCTGCCCCCCTGGGCGCGCCCCCTGCCTCGTGGGCCCCCTGGAGCTCCACCGACCTCAACTCCAACTCTATTATTCGTGTTCAGGGAGAAAAAAATCAGAGAGAAGGATTCATCGCGTTTTACGATACGGAGCCTCTGCCAAGCCCTAATCTCTCTCGGGAGGGCTGATCTAGAGTCCGTTCGGGGCTCCGGAGAGGGTTATCCGTCGCCGTCATCATCATCAACCGTCCTCCATCGCCAATTTCATGATGCTCACCGCCGTGCGTGAGTAATTTGATCATAGGCTTGCTGGACGGTGATGGGTTGGATGAGATTTATCATGTAATCGAGTTAGTTTTGTTAGGGTTTGATCCCTAGTATCCACTATGTTCTGAGATTGATGTTGCTATGACTTTGCTATGATTAATGCTTGTCACTAGGGCCCGAGTGCCATGATTTCAGATCTGAACCTATTATGTTTTCATGAATATATGTGAGTTCTTGATCCTATCTTGCAAGTCTATAGTCACCTACTATGTGTTATGATCCGGCAACCCCGAAGTGACAATAATCGGGACCACTCCCGGTGATGACCGTAGTTTGAGGAGTTCATGTATTCACTATGTGTTAATTCTTTGGTCCGGTACTCTATTAAAAGGAGGCCTTAATATCCCTTAGTTTCCACTAGGACCCCGCTGCCACGGGAGGGTAGGACAAAAGATGTCATGCAAGTTCTTTTCCATAAGCATGTATGACTATATTCGGAATACATGCCTACATTACATTGATGAATTGGAGCTTGTTCTGTGTCACCCTATGTTATAACTGTTGCATGAATAATCGCATCCGGCATAATTCTCCATCACCGATCCAATGCCTACAAGCTTTTCACATATTGTTCTTTGCTTAGTTACTTTACCGTTGCCACTGTTACAATCACTACAATATTGCTACTGTTACCTTTGCCACAGTTACCGTTACTTCCATACTACTTTGCTACTAAATACTTTGTTGCAGATATTAAGTTATCCAGGTGTGGTTGAATTGACAACTCAACTGCTAATACTTGAGAATATTCTTTGGCTCCCCTTGTGTCGAATCAATAAATTTGGGTTGAATACTCTACCCTCAAAAACTGTTGCGAACAAGTATACTTGTGGGTTATCAAGACTATTTTCTGGCGCCGTTGCCGGGGAGCATAGCTCTATTCTTTGAGTCACTTGGGATTTATATCTGCTGGTCACTATGAGGAGCTTGAAAGACGAGAAAACCAAAATTTATCCCTCAACTATGAGGGGAGGTAAGGAACTGCCATCTAGCTCTGCACTTGATTCTCCTTCTGTTTTGAGTAAGCTTGCAACACCTAAACCTGCTTCTGCTATTAATTCTGATATGTCGCATGTTATCGATGATGCCACTTCTGCTATGCATGATACTTATGATGAAACTACTTCTATGCTTGATAATACTGTGCCACTGGGTGAATTTCTTGATGAACAACTTGCTAGGGCTAGAGAGAATGAAATTATTGAAACAGATAATATTGATGAAAGTGATGATGAAGATTCCCCCCCTAGATATGAGTTTCCTGTTGTGCCTGAGGGTTATGTTATGGATGAAGAAACTGCTAGAGACTTTCTTGCTTGCAATGATAGAAGTGATCTTAAGAAATTATTAGTTAAGCTGAAAGAAAAATCTCTGAATGCTAGAATGAAATATGACCCTGCTTATGCTACTTCACCTATCTTTGTTACTGATAAGGATTATGATTTCTCTGTCGATCCTGAGATAATTACTTTTGTTGAATCTGATCCTTTCTATGGCTATGAATCTGAAACTGTTGTGGCACATCTTACTAAATTAAATGATATAGCCACCCTGTTCACTAATGATGAGAAAACTCACTATTACTATATCCTTAAATTATTTCCGTTCTCATTAAAGGGTGATGGTAAGACATGGTTTAATTCTCTTGATCCTGGTTGTGTGCGTAGTCCCCAGGATATGATTTATTACTTCTCTGCTAAATATTTCCCCGCTCATAAGAAACAAGCTGCTTTAAGGGAAATATATAATTTTGTGCAAATTGAAGAAGAGAGTCTCCCACAAGCTTGGGGGAGGCTTCTCCAATTACTTAATGCTTTGCATGATCATCCTCTTAAGAAGAATGAAATAGTTGATATCTTTTATAATGGACTAACCGATGCTTCCAAAGACCACCTGGATAGTTGTGCTGGTTGTGTTTTCAGGGAAAGAATTGTTGATCAAGCTAGAATTCTATTGAATAATATGTCGACCAATGAAAATAATTGGACACTTCCTGAACCAACTCCTAAGCCAACTCCGAAGAAAAGGGGTATTCTATTTCTCAGTCCTGAAGATATGCAAGAGGCAAAGAAATCCATCAAAGAAAAAGGTATAAAAGCTAAAGATGTTAAGAATTTACCTCTTGTTGAAGAAATACATGGTCTTAATTTACCGCCTGTTGAAGAAACACATGGTCTTGATAACCCAACATAGGTAGTAAAGGTAAATTCTCTCTATAGATATGATAAAGCTGAAATCCCTCCTACTAAGTTCGCTAGCCAATGCTTAGATGAGTTTGATAATTTTATAGTTAAGCAAGAAGATTTTAATGCTTATTTTGGTAGACAACTGAAACGCAATGCTTATATGATTGAACACTTGAGTGATTATATGTCTACAGTTAAAGGTGAACTTAAACTCATTAGTAAACATGCTTCTATGGTTACCACTCAAGTAGAACAAGTTCTTAAAGCTTAGAATGATTTGCTCAATGAAATGAATAGTAAGAATAATGACTTTGATGTTAGAGTTGCAACTAGAGGGGGTAAGATGACTCAGGAACCTTTGTATCCTGAGGGCCACCCTAAGAGAATTGAGCAGGATTCTCAGAGAAATAATGTTGATACACCTAGTCCTTCTAAGAGGAAGAAAAAGAAAAATGATAGGACTTTGCATGCTTCTAGTGAACCTGTTGTTGACACACCTGAGAATCCCAATGATATTTCTATTTCTGATGCTGAAACACAATCTGGTAATGAACATGAACTTAGTGATAATGTTAATGATGATGTTCATGTTGATGCTCAACCTAGCAATGACAATGATGTAGAGATTGAACCTGCTGTTGATCTTGATAACCCACAACCAAAGAATCAACGTTATGATAAGAGAGACTTTGTTGCTAGGAAGCACGGTAAGGAAAGAGAACCTTGGGTTCAGAAACCCATGCCTTTTCCTCCCAAACCATCCAAGAAAAAGGATGATCAGGATTTTGAGCGCTTTGCTGAAATGATTAGACCTATCTTTTTGCGTATGCGTTTGACTAATATGCTCAAAATGAATCCTTATGCTAAGTATATGAAAGAAATTGTTACAAATAAAAGAAAGATACCGGAAGCTGAAATATCCACCACGCTTGCTAATTATACTTTAAGGGTGGAATACCAAAGAAACTTGGAGATCCAGGGGTACCAACTATACCATGTTCCATTAGAAGAAACTATGTTAGAACTGCTTTATGTGATCTTGGAGCTGGTGTTAGTGTTATGCCTCTCTCTTTATATAGTAGACTTGATTTGAATAATTTGACACCTACTGAAATATCTTTGCAAATAGACGATAAATCAACTACTATACATGTCGGTATTTGTGAGGATGTGCCTGTTATGGTTGCAAACGTTACTATTTTAACAGACTTTGTTATTCTTGATACTCCCGAGGACGATAGTATGTCTATTATTCTTGGAAGACCTGTTTTGAATACTGCAGGGTGCTGTTATTGATTGCAACAAGGGAAATGTCACTTTTCATGTTAATGGTAATGAGCATACGGTACATTTTCCG
This sequence comes from Triticum aestivum, assembly GCF_018294505.1. Lineage (NCBI taxonomy): Eukaryota > Viridiplantae > Streptophyta > Magnoliopsida > Poales > Poaceae > Triticum > Triticum aestivum. Next base: position 368,729,224 of record NC_057808.1, on the reverse strand, counting down.
AGGAAACAACCTCAAGTTCATAGTATAAACTCTATTGGAAAAATCCCATCGATTATTTTTGGAGGTTTTGAATTTCCTCTTCATACTGTCAAAAAGAGATATGATATTCTTATTATTGGGGACGTGCATATCCCCGTTGAGGTAACCTAGTGCTATTCGAAAATTCTCCAGTTTCATGCGATTCGGAATGAGTTTGTTAACAAGACTTGATCAACCTTGTTAGTGGATTCCTTTTGATGAGCATGAGATGGATGAAATTAGAAAGCACAACCTTCTGTACCCTCCTTTTACTTTCTGTTATCTAGATTAAATAAAGCAACAATAGTATTTTCTATCTGTTTTCTGAATTATCCGTGCAATAAAAAATACCCCGAAAATAAAAGTTCTCCAAATGCCCCGAAATTGAAATATGATTTTTTCTGGAATATTTGAGAATATCTGGCACTGAGAACACAGCAGGGGGAGCAAGCACCTGGCCACGAGGGTCCAGGGCGCGCCCACACCCCCTGGGCGCGCCCCCTGCCTCGTGGGCCCCTGGTGGCCCCCTCCACTTATTCCAGCACCCACACACTTCTTCTTCCTCCCAAAAAAATCACCAACTAGCTCAAGCACAAGTTCTAGCTCATCTTGCTACCATTTTCGATCTCCTTGCTCAAAGCTCCACTCACAAAACTGCTTTCGGGGATTTTTCTTCGGTATGTGACTCCTCCAATGGTCCAATTAGTTTTTCTTCTAGTGCTTTATTCATTGCAAATTTTTGCTGCTTAGGTGACCCTGTTCTTGAGCTTGCATGTCAAATTTATTTGGTCCCAAGTAGTTCTAATGCATGATATAGTCTCTAGGCACTTGTGGGAGTAGTTGCTATCAATTTTGTTGAGTTTGGTTCACTTTTATTTTGAGTTACTAAAATTTTCAGAAAATGATGAAGAGATTATTGAGGGGCTCTTCGAGCCAAAGCTCAAAGGATAAGCAAAGTGAAGAGAATAAGAAGCCCAAATATAATCTTCCTCACACCGCGGAGGTTCGGCTGTGTGAATGGCCTTGTGATGAGTTCTTGAGAGCATCCGGGATTCATGATGATTTTTATTATTTGGCTGAGAATGCGGGCCTCACCGACTTCCTTCACGACCAGCGCGAATAGTATCTCCTACTCACTAATATTTTTGTGCAAATTTTTTACTTTCATGTTAGGAAATCGCCACCTTCGGTGGAGTTTCATTTATATGATGAGGTTAAGGAGATGCCACTTAGTGAATTTTGTCGGGTCTGCAAGATACCCTTTGAGGGCAGCATAGAGGAACCACACCGTAATGATGTGGAGGGATTTATTAATGAAATTGCTGTAGGGGAAACAAGGAAAGTTTCAGGTGCAAGAATTACTAGCATACATTTTCCTGTTCTGCATTACTTTGCAATATTTGCTAGTAGATGCCTAATTGGTCGCGGAAACTGTGGCAACCTTAGTGCCCCTGATATTGTTAATTTGTGCCATGCCTTGTTCTGTGATGACACATTTAGTATGGGCGCTATTGTTGCAAAGCGGTTAAATCTTAACCGTACGAAGGGCCCCATCTTGGGAGGTATCTTCGCCTCGCGCCTCGCTGCACACTTTAACATACCTATTAGGCATTATGAGAAAGAAGAAAAGTTGTTGTCTCCTGTTTTTTCTAGACTACAAGAGTATGGTTACACATGATTTCATTGTTAAGAACAAGAAAAAGGAGCTTAATAATAGACTGATATTTGATAAAAATCATCTTGAGACTATTACTTTGCCTGTTCCTTCCTTGTTTGACTTATCTGCAGGCAAGTACCTTGTTCCGCCGGAGGCCATTCACGCCTAGAAAAACCCCCACACCAGCTACAGAGCCAGAGCCGGAACCACGATTTGATCCTTCACGACAGTCTGTTTACCAGCGGGATCCGGAGGAGATGGCCAACTAGTGGCAACCCGAGGCTTCTTCTCAGTACGACCCCAACTACAACTTTGGATATCCGCCAGGCCAGCCGTGGCAATAGACCAACTTAGGCCAAAAGCCTAAGCTTGGGGGAGTACGTATTTCTCACCGACATTACATTTATATTCACACACTCATGCTAGTTGTCGGTGCTCATACTTTTTCATTGTACTATCCATGTTAGTTTATTTTCCTTTTTTATGCTTTCTTCTTGTGTGTTTGAAAAACCTTAAGAAAAACAAAAAATTAGTTGTAGCTTTTAGCTAGTTTACTTTTCTTGCTTGTAGTAATAATTAAAAGAAAACCCAAAAAGATTTCATGTTCTTCTTTTTGCTTGTTGGGAGCTTTCCCGTGTAAATAGTTTTATTTCCTTTCTTTTCTTTGGGGGTCGATAGGAGAAGACCATGATTAAAATGTTGAAGTGGCTCTTATATGCATTATTGTTGATTTAACCATGAGCCCATATTACTTTGTCTTCTCCCTTAAATTAAATGCTCACAGATTCCAGCTTAGTCCAATGCACGTGCACTATTATTATTATTCACATTGTTCGGTTGTGCAAGTGAAAGGCAATAATGACGAGATATGATGAACTGATTGAGATGAGAGAAGCTGGTATGAACTCGACCTCTCTTGTTTTTGTAAATATGATTAGTTCATCGTTCCTGATTCAGCATATTATGAATAAACATGTTTGCAATGACAAGTAGAGATTATAGTTGCTTATGCCATGCTTAATTAGCTAGGAGTTTATAATGGTTTATCTTGCGTGTCAACATGCTATTAAAATGGTTGTGATATGGTATGATAGGGTGGTATCCTCCTTTGAATGATTCGAGTGACTTGACTTGGCACATGTTCACGCATGTAGTTGAAACAAAATCAACATAGCCTCTACGATATTTAGGTTCATGGTGGATTATATCCTACTCATGCTTGCATTCAGTGTAGATTAATTTTAATGCATGTTCATGACTGTTGTCGCTCTCTAGTTGGTCGCTTCCCAGTCTTTTGCTAGCATTCACTTGTACTAAGCAGGAATACTGCTTGTGCATCCAATCCCTTAAAACCCCAAAGTTATGCCATATGAGTTCACCATACCTTCCTATATGTGGTATCTACCTGCCGTTCCATGTAAATTTGTATGTGCCAAACTCTAAACCTTCAAATGAAATTCTGTTTTGTATGCTCGAACAGCTCATGTATCAACTCGGGTTGTCTGTATCTTCCATGCTAGGCGGGTTATTCTCAAGAGGAGTGGACTCCGCTCCTCACTCACGAGAAAATGGCTGGTCACCGGGATGCCCAGTCCCATGCTTTATGCAAATCAAATCAAAATAATTGCAAACAAAACTCCCCAGGGACTCTTGTTAGTTGGAGGCACTCGTTGTTTCGAGCAAGCGATGGATTGATGCTTGTTGGTGGAGGGGCAGTATAAACTTTGCCATTCTGTTTGGGAACCGCCAATAATGTGTGTGGCATGGAAGATATCGAGATCTCTCGGTTGCTATGTTGACAATGAAAGTATACCACTCAAAATATTATTTATCTCTATTTCAAAATCGAGCTCTGGCACCTCTACAAATCCCTGCTTCCCTCTACGAAGGGCCTATCCATTTACTTTTATGTTGAGCCATCACCCTCTTATTAAAAAGCACCAGTTGGAGAGCACTGCTATCATTTGCATCCATTACTATTAATTTATATTGAGTATGACTATGACTGGATCTCTTTTACCATGAATTACAATGTTTAGTCACTCCTTGATCTTTAAAGGTGCTCTGCATTTATGTTTTGCGGTCTCGGAAAGGGCTAGCGAGATACCATCTTGTTATATCATATTATGATTGTTTTGAGAAAGTGTTGTCATCCGAGATTTATTATTATTGCTCGCTAGTTGATTATGTCATTGATATGAGTAAACATGAGACCTAAGTGTTATTGTGAATGTGGTTAGTTCATAATCTTTGCTGAAACTTGAATGCTGGCTTTACATCAACAACAAGAGCAAATAGAGTTTGTAAAAGTTTTTCTTTATCACTTTCAGTTTATCAATTGAATTGCATGAGGACAAGCAAAGGTTTAAGCTTGGGGGAGTTGATACATCTTCGTTATATCTACTTTTCCAAACACTTTTGCCCTTGTTTTGGACTCTAACTTGCATGATTTGAATGGAACTAACTCGGACTGACGCTGTTTCAGCAGAATTGCCATGGTGTTATCTTTGTGCAGAAACAAAAGTTTTCGGAATGACCTGAAACTTCACGGAGATTATTTTTGGAAATAATAAAAAATACTGGCAAAAGAATCAAGGCCAGGGGCCCACACCCTGTCCACGAGGGTGGGAGGCGCGCCTGCCCCCTGGGCGCGCCCCCTGCCTCATGGGCCCCCCTGGAGCTCCACCGACCTCAACTCCAACTCTATATATTCGGGTTTGGGGAAAAAAATCAAAGAGAAGGACTCATCGTGTTTTACGATACGGAGCCGCCGCCAAGCCCTAATCTCTCCCGGGAGGGCTGATCTGGAGTCCGTTCGGGGCTCCGGAGAGGGGAATCCGTCGCCGTCGTCATCATCAACCATCCTCCATCACCAATTTCATGATGCTCACCGCCGTGCGTGAGTAATTTCATCGTAGGCTTGCTGGACGGTGATGGGTTGGATGAGATTTATCATGTAATCGAGTTAGTTTTGTTAGGGTTTGATCCCTAGTATCCACTATGTTCTGAGATTGATGTTGCTATGACTTTGCTATGATTAATGCTTGTCACTAGGGCCCGAGTGCCATGATTTCAGATCCGAACCTATTATGTTTTCATGAATATATGTGAGTTCTTGATCCTATCTTGCAAGTCTATAGTCACCTACTATGTGTTATGATCCGGCAACCCCGAAGTGACAATAATCGGGACCACTCCCGGTGATGACCGTAGTTTGAGGAGTTCATGTATTCACTATGTGTTAATTCTTTGGTCCGGTACTCTATTAAAAGGAGGCCTTAATATCCCTTAGTTTCCACTAGGACCCCGCTGCCACGGGAGGGTAGGACAAAAGATGTCATGCAAGTTCTTTTCCATAAGCACGTATGACTATATTCGGAATACATGCCTACATTACATTGATGAATTGGAGCTTGTTCTGTGTCACCCTATGTTATAACTGTTGCATGAATAATCGCATCTGGCATAATTCTCCATCACCGATCCAATGCCTACGAGCTTTTCACATATTGTTCTTCGCTTAGTTACTTTACCGTTGCCACTGTTACAATCAGTACAATATTGCTACTGTTACCTTTGCCACTATTACCGTTACTTCCAAGTTAGCCAGGTGTGGTTGAATTAACAACTCAACTGCTAATACTTGAGAATATTCTTTGGGTCCCCTTGTGTCGAATCAATAAATTTGGGTTGAATACTCTACCCTCGAAAACTGTTGTGATCCCCTATACTTGTGGGTTATCAAGTCCCCAGGAAATGATTTATTACTTCCCTGCTAAATATTTCCCCGCTCATAAGAAACAAGCTGGTTTAAGGGAAATATATAATTTTGTGCAAATTGAAGAAGAGAGTCTCCCACAAGCTTGGGGGAGGCTTCTTTGATTACTTAATGCTTTGCCTGATCATCCTCTCAAGAAAAATGAAATACTTGATATCTTTTATAATGGACTAACTGATGCTTCCAGAGACCACCTGGATAGTTGTGTTGGTTGTGTTTTCAGGGAAAGAACTGTTGATCAAGCTGAATTTGTTTTGAATAATATGTTGAGTAATGATAATAATTGGACACTTCCTGAACCAACTCCTAAACCAACTCCGAAGAAAAGGGGTATTCTACTTCTCAGTCCTGAAGATATGCAAGAGGCAAAGAGATCTATGAAATAAAAGGGTATTAAAGCTGAAGATGTTAAGAATTTACCACCTATTGAAGAAATACATGGTCTTGATAACCCGACACAGGTAGTAAAGGTAAATTCTCTCTATAGATTTGATGAAGGTGATATTCCTCATTATAAGTCTGCTAGCCAATGCTTAGATGAGTTTGATAATTTTATTGTTAAACAGGAAAACTTCAATGCTTATGTTGGTAGACAACTGAAACAAAATGCTTATATGATTGACCACTTGAGTGATTATATGTCTAGAGTTAAAGGTGAACTTAAACTTATTAGTAAACATGCTTCTATGGTTACCACTCAAATAGAACAAGTGCTTAAATCCCAAAATGATTTGCTCAATGAATTAAACAATAAGAAAAATGATAATGCTGTTAGAGTTATGACTAGAGGGGGTAAAATGACTCAGGAACCTTTGTATCCTGAGGGCCACCCTAAGAGAATTGAGAAAGATTCTCAGAGAACTAATGTTGATGCACCTAGTCCTTCTAAGAAGAAGAAAAAGAAAAATGATAGGACTTTGCATGCGCCTTCTTTTTTTGAAGGCAAGTGACTTCGCAAACTGCTCAATTTTGCCCTCTAGGGCCGGGAACTAATGAATAAAAAAGGCTTCTTGTGAACCTGTTATTGACTCAGCTGAGAATCCCAATGATATTTCTATTTCTGATGCTGAAACACAATCTGGTAATGAACATGAACCTAGTGATAATATTAATGATGATGTTCATGTTGATGCTCAACCTAGCAATTACAATGATATAGAGATTGAACCTGCTGTTGATCTTGATAACCCACAATCAAAGAATCAACGTTATGATAAGAGAGACTTCGTTGCTAGGAAGCACGGTAAAGAAAGAGAACCATGGGTTCAGAAACCCTTGCCTTTTCGTCCTAAACCATCCAAGAAAAAGGATGATGAGGATTTTGAGCGCTTTGCTGAAATGATTAGACCTATCTTTTTGCATATGCATTTGACTGATATGCTTAAAATGAATCCTTATGCTAAGTATATGAAAGATATTGTTACAAATAAAAGAAAGATACCAGAAGCTGAAATTTCCACCATGCTTGCCAATTATACTTTCAAAGGTGGAATACCTAAGAAACTAGGAGATCCAGGAGTACCAACTATACCATGCTCCATTAAAAGAAACTATGTTAAAACTGCTTTATGTGATCTTGGAGCCGGTGTTAATGTTATGCCTCTCTCTTTATATCGTAGACTTGATTTGAATAAGTTGACACCTACTGAAATATCTTTGCAAATGTCCGATAAATCAACTGCTATACCTGTCGGTATTTGTGAGGATGTGCCTGTTGTGGTCGCAAACATTACTATTTTAACGGACTTTGTTATTCTTGATATTCCCGAGGATGATAGTATGTCTGTTATCCTTGGTAGACCCTTTTTGAATACTGCAGGGGCTGTTATTGATTGCAACAAAGGCAATGTCACTTTTCATGTTAATGGTAATGAGCATACGGTACACTTTCCGAGGAAACAACCTCAAGTCCACAGTATCAATTCTATTGGAAAAATTCCACCGATTACTATTGGAGGTTTTGAATTTCCTATTCCTAATGTCAAGAAGAAATATGATATTCTTATTATTGGGGATGTGCATATCCCCGTTGAGGTAACTTAGTGTTATTCAAAAATTCTCCAGTTTCATGCGATTCGGAAAGAGTTTGTTAACAAGACTTGATCAACCTTGTTAGTGGATTCCTTTTGATGAGCATGAGATGGATGAAGTTAGAAAGCACAACTCTCTGTACCCTCCTTTTACTTTCTGTTATTTAGATTAAATAAAGCAAAATTAGTATTTTCTGTCTGTTTTCTGAATTATCCTTGCAATAAAAAAATACCCCGAAAATAAAAGTTCTCCAAATGTCCTGAAATTGGAATATGATTTTCTGTAGAATATTTAAGAATATCTGGCACTAAGAACACACCAGAGGGGGCCACCACCTGGCCACGAGGTTCCAGGGCGCGCCCCCTACCTTGTGGGCCCCAAGTGGACCCCCTCCACTTATTCCTGCACCCACTCACTTCGTCTTCCTCCAGAAAAAAACCTCCCATAGCTCAAACCCGTGTTCTAGCTCATCTTGCTGCCATTTTTGATCTCCTTGCTCAAAGCTCATAAAACTGCTTTGGGGGATTGTTCTTCGGTATGTGACTCCTCCAATGGTCCAATTAGTTTTTGTTCTAGTGCTTTATCTATTGCAAATTTTTGTTGCTAAGGTGACCTTGTTCTTGAGCTTACATGTCCAATTTATATGGTCCAAAGTAGTTTTAATGCATGATATAGCGTCTAGGCACTTGTGGGAGTAGTTGCTATCAATTTTGTTGAGTTTTGTTCACTTTTATTTTGAGTCACTAAAAATTTTAGCATTTTTCAGAGGGAGAAAATGTTGAAGAGATTGTTGAGAGGCTCCTCAAGTCGGAGTTCGAAGGGAAAGGAGAATGAAGAGAATGAAAAGCCCAAGTACAACCTTCCTCGCACCACGGAGGTTCGGCCGTGTGAATGGCCTTGTGATGCATTCTTGAAGGCCGCCAGAATCTACGATGATTTTTATTACTTGGCTGAGAATGCAGGCCTCACCGACTTCCTCCACGACCAGCTCGAACAGTATCTCCTACTCACTAATATTTTTGTGCAAAATTTTCATTTCCATGCTAGGAGATCAACACCTTCGGTAGATTTTTATTTATATGATGAGTTTAAGGAGATGTCACTCTATGATTTTTGTGCGGTTTGCAAGTTGCCTTTTGAGGGCAGCGTCGAGGAACCACATCCTAGTGATGTGGCAGAGTTTATTGATGAAATTGTTGTAGGGGAAAAGAGAAAAGTGTCAAATGCAAGAACTACTAGTATACATTTTCCTGTTCTACGTTACTACGCAATATTTGCTAGTAGATGTTTAATTGGTCGCGGGAACAGTGGGGGCCTCAGTGCCCCTGACCTCACCATTTTGCGCCATGCTTTACTCCATGATAGAACCTTCATTTTAGGCGCTATGGTTGCTAAACGGTTGAGTCTAAACCATACAAAGGGCCCCATTTTTGGAGGTATCTTTGCTTCGTGTCTTGCTAAATATTTTGAGATACCTATTAGACACTATGGGAAAGAAGAAAAGGTGTTGCCCCCTATTTTCTTAGACTATAAAAGTATGGTAGCATATGATTTTATTTGCGATGATAAGGAGAAGAGACTCATTTATAACCTGGTATTTAGTGAAGATACTTGTCAGATTATTACCCTGCCTGCACCTTCTTTGTTTAACATTCATTCAGGCACATACATCATCATGCCCGATGACATTTATGCATATTGGGAGCGAACATGATCCCAGAGCCTGAGACTGAGCCATCTCCTGATCCATATCAGGAGTCTATTTATCAGTGGGATCTGCAAGAGCTCGCTAACCAGTGGCACCCCGAGGATCCTCCTCGGTACACTGGAGAGGACCACTTTGATCCGTGGGCATAGACCAACTTAGGCCAAAAGCCTAAGCTTGGGGGAGTATGTATTTCTCACCGAGATTACATTCATGTTCACACACTCATACCAGTTGTCGGTGCTCATACTTTTTCATTGTACTATACATGCTAGTTTATTTTCTGTTTTAAGCCTTCTTCTTGTGTGTTTGAAAAACCTTAAGAAAAACCAAAAAATTAGGTGTAGTTTTTAGCTAGTTTACTTTCCATGACTGTAGTAGTAGTAGTAATTAAAAGAAAACCCAAAAATATTTCTCGTTCTTCTGTTGCTTGTTGGGAGCTTTCCCGTGTAAATAGTTTTATTTCCTTTCTTTGGGGGTCAAGAGGAGAGGACCATGATGAAAATGTTGAAGTGGCTCTTATATGCATTATTGTTGATTTAACAAAGAGCCCATATTACCTTGTCTTCTCATGTGTATTAAATGCTTGCAGATTCCAGCTTAGTCCAATGCGCGTGCACTATTATTATTATCCACACCGTTCGGTCGTGCGAGTGAAAGGCAATAATGACGATATATGATGGACTGATTGAGATGAGAAAAGCTGGTATGAACTCGACCTATCTTGTTTTTGTAAATATGATCAGTTCATTGTTCCCGATTCAGTCTATTATGAATTAAACATGTTTGCAATGACAATTAGAGATTGTAGTTGCTCATGCCATGCTTAATTTGCTAAGAGTTTATAATGGTTTACCTTGCGTGCCAACATGCTATTAAAATGCTTATGATGTGGTATGATAGGGTGGTATCCTCCTTTGACCGATTTGAGTGGCTTGACTTGGCACATGTTCACGCATGTAGTTGAAACAAAATCAAAATAGCCTCCATGATATTTATGTTCATGGTGAATTATATCCTACTCATGCTTGCACTCAGTGTTGATTAATTTTAATGCATGTTCATGACTATTGTCGCTCTCTAGTTGGTCGCTTCCCAGTCTTTTTCTAGCCCTCACTTGTACTAAGTGGGAATACTGCTTGTGCATCCACTTCCATAAACCCCAAAGTTATTCCATATGAGTCCACCATACCTTCCTATATGCGGTACCTACCTGTCGTTCCAAGTAAATTTGTATGTGCCAAACTCTAAACCTTCAAATGAAATTTTGTTTTGTATGCTCGAATAGCTCATGTATCAACTAGGGTTTTCTATATCTTCCATGCTAGGTGGCTTATTCTCACGAGGAGTGGACTCCATTCCTCACTCATGAGAAAATGGCCGGTAACCGGGATGCCCAGTCCCATGCTCAAACCAAATCAAAACAAATTCCAAACAAAACTCCCCCAGGAATTTTGTTAGTTGGAGGAACTCATTGTTTTGGGCAAGCCATGGATTGATGCTTGTTGGTGGTGGGGGAGTATAAACTTTACCATTCTGTCTGGGAACCGCCTATAATGTGTGTAGCATGGAAGATATCGAGATCTCTCGGTTGTTATGTTGACAATGAAAGTATGCCACTCAAAATATTATTTATCTCTATTTCAAAACCCGAGCTCTGGCACCTCTACAAATCCCTGCTTCCCTCTGCGAATGGCCTATCTATTTACTTTTATGTTGAGTCATCATCCTCTTATTAAAAAGCACCAGTTGGAGAGCACCACTGTTTCATTTGCATGCATTACTATTAATTTACATTGAGTATGACTGTGACTGGATCTCTTTCACCATGAATTACAATGTTTAGTCCGTCCTTGATCTTCAGAGGTGCTCTGCGTTTATGTTTTGCGGTCTCAGAAAGGGCTAGCGAGATACCATCTTGTTATATCAAATTATGATTGTTTTGAGAAGTGTTGTCATCCGAGATTTATTATTATTGCTCGCTAGTTGATTATGCCATTGATATGAGTAAACATGAGACCTAAGTGTTATTGTGAATATGGTTAGTTCATAATCTTTGCTGAAAACTTGAATGCTGGCTTTACATATTTACAACAACAAGAGCAAACAGAGTTTGTAAAAGTTTTTCTTTATCACTTTCAATTTGTCAACTGAATTTCTTGAGGACAAGCAAAGGTGTAACATCCCAAAATTCTAAATTTTGGAATGTTATATTAAAGAAATAGTTTTGCTTGATTGTTTGATTGTGGTGTGGTTGCTTGTGTGAAATTGAGTGAAATTCGAAACTTTTTGAAAGTTAAATGAGAGGGAATAAAAGAACTTTCCCAAACTTTCATTTTTGCACTTATGATCTCCGTGAATTGAAATTCTTTTTCAAATACAAAACCCTAGAGAGAAGATGACATGACTTCTTCCATTTAAATAAATGAAAAGGGTTTTTGAAAATATTTGAATTTCACTTTTGGAAATATTTCAAATTCAGAAACTTTAAGCAACTCAATGATTTTCACGAGAGAAGATAAAATGACTTCTTCAAAATATATGAAATATGAGTTGGAAGTTTTAAAATAATTAAATTCAAAATCCCATTGGAATTATTTTCAATTTGGGGTGATTTGGTTTTTATTCAAACTATTTTCTCCAAAAAAAAAATATATGGAAATTAGGGTAAAATGATTCCCTACAATAGAAAATTGGAGAGAAATAAATTTGAAATTATTTTGGTATTTTTAAAATGATTTTTATTGGATTTTATTAGAGCAGTAGCACTGTTTGATTTATTTCAATTTTTGTAGATTTTATTTGACGCCAGAAAATGTTCATCTTAGAAAATCTTTTTCTGAAATTTTTGATATATTATATGCCTATAGTATATTTTTTTATTTTATTTAGTTTTATTCCATTTTCTGTAAATTGTTTTGTTTAAAAACACTCTTCGGGCCGACCGAACTGGCCCTCACCCAGCCCAGCCGGCCCAAGTCGCCCGCGCCGCCTTCTTCCTCGCGTGCCCGAGCGGGACTCCCGCCGGAGTCCGACGCCTCCACGGCCTCGGAGCCCCTCGCCTAAGCCGCCGTCCGCCCCCTTGCCTTTAAATAGCCGGACCCCGGACCTCTCTCTCTCCTCCCCATCGCCCGCAGCCGTCGCCGCCGACTTCACCGCCACCGCCGCTGCCGCATCTCGCCGCCCTCGCCTCCGCCCTCGTCGTCGCAGCTGCGCGCAGCACTGATAACCCGCAAGTATAGGGGATCAATTGTAGCCTCTTTCGATAAGTAAGAGTGTCGAACCCAACGAGGAGCTAAAGGTAGAACAAATATTCCCTCAAGTTCTATCGACCACCGATACAACTCTACGCACGCTTAACGTTCGCTTTACCTAGAACAAATATAAAACTAGAAGTACTTTGTAGGTGTTTTTGGATAGGTTTACAAGAATATAAAGAGCACGTAAAAAAAGCTAGGGGCTGTTTAGATAAATACACAACTAAGTTAGTTTTAATAGAGAGCTTTTTGTCACGAGAAAGTTATTTGTCCCTAGGCAATCGATAACTAGACCGGTAATCACTATTGCAATTTTATTTGAGGGAGAGGCATAAGCTAACATACTTTCTCTACTTGGATAATATGCACGTATGATTGGAACTCTAGCAAGCATCCACAACTACTAAAGATCATTAAGGTAAAACCCAACCATAGCATTAAAGCGTCAAGTCCTCTTTATCCCATACACAACAACCCCCTTACTCGGGTTTGTGTTTCAGCCACTCACGCAACCCACTATAAGCGAATCATGAACGTATTGCAACACCCTACAGTGGGGATCCCTCATGCTTGCGCGACACGGAGAGCACCATAGGACAGCACTAATAATAAAACATGCAACTCAAACCAATCTTGATCATCAATTAACCCATAGGACAAAACGGATCTACTCAAACATCATAGGATAGCCATACATCATTGGGAAATAATATATAGCGTTGAGCACCATGTTTAAGTAGAGAGTACAGCGGGTAAAAGAGGGGTTACACCGCTGCATAGAGGGGGGAAGAGTTGGTGATGATGGCGGTGAAGTTGTTGGTGAAGATTGCGGTGATGATGATGGCCCCGGTGGCACTCCGGCGCCATCGGAAGCGAGGGGGAGAGACCCCCCTCCTTCTTCTTCCTTGACCTCCTCCCTAGATGGGAGAAGGGTTTTCCCTCTGGTCCTTGGTCTCCATGGCATGGGAGGGGCGAGAGCCCCTCCGAGATTGGATCTGTCTCTCTGTCTCTCTCTGTTTCTATGTTCCGGTATTCTGCCCTTTCACCGTTTCGTATATATATGGAGATCCATAACTCCGATTGGATTGAAACCTTCACCGAGATTTTTTCCGAAAATTAGCTTTCTTGCAGCCAAAGTAGAGCAGCAACCGCCTTACGGGGGGCACGAGGGGGGCAGGCGCGCCCCCCTGCCTCGTGCCCCCCTCGCGCACCGTCTCGCGTTGATTCTTCTTCCCATATTCTCCAAATATTCCAAAAATATTCTCCGTCCGTTTTTATACCGTTTGGATTCCGTTTGATATGGGGTTTCTGCGAAACATAAAACATGCAACAAACAGGAACTGGCACTGGGCACTGGATCAATATGTTAGTCCCAAAAACAGTATAAAAAGTTGCCAAAAGTATATGAAAGTTGCATAATATTGGCATGGAACAATCAAAAAGTATAGATACGATGGAGACGTATCAGCATCCCCAAGCTTAATTCATGCTCGTCCTCGAGTAGGTAAATGATAAAAAATATAATTTTTCACGTGGAATGCTACCTAGCATAATCTTGATCACATATCTAATCATGGCATGAATATTAAGACACGAGTGATTCAAAGCAATAGTCTATCATTTGACATAAAAACAATAATACTTCAAGCCTACTAATAAAGCAATCATGTCTTTCAAAATAACATGGCCAAAGAAATTTATCCCTACAAAATCATATAGTCTGGCTATGCTCCATCTTCACCACACAAAATATTCAAATCATGCACAACCCCGATGGCAAGCCGAGCAATTGGTTCATACTTTTTAATGTGCTTCAGCTTTTTCAACCCTCACGCAATACATGAGCGCAAGCCATAGATATAGCACTATAGGTGGAATAGAATATGATGATGGGGGTTATGTGGAGAAGTCAAAAAGGGAGGAAGTCTCACATCGACGCGGCTAATCAATGGGCTATGGAGATGCCCATCAATTGATGTCAATATGAGGAGTAGGAATTGCCATGCAACGGATGCACTAGAGCTATAAGTATATGAAAGCTCAAACTGAAACTAAGTGGGTGTGCATCCAACTTGCTTGCTCATGAAGACCTAGGGCATGTGAGGAAGCCCATCGTTGGAATATACAAGCCAAGTTCTATAATGAAAATTCCCACTAGTATATGAAAGTGATGACTCAAGAGACTCTCTATATGAAGAACATGGTGCTACTTTGAAGAACAAGTGTGGTAAAAGGATAGTAACATTGCCCCTTCTCTCTTTTTCTCTCTTTTTTTTTGCTTTTTTCTCTTTTTTTGGGCCTTCTCTTTTTTTTGGCCTTTCTCTTTTTTATTTTTTATTTTATTTTTTCGTCCGGAGTCTCATCCCAACTTGTGGGGGAATCATAGTCTCCATCATTCTTTCCTCACTAGGGCAATGCTCTAATAATGATGATCATCACACTTCTATTTACTTACAACTCAATATTACAACTCGATATCTAGAACAAAGATATGACTCTATATGAATGCCTCCGGCGGTGTACCGGGATGTGCAATGATCTAGCATAGCAATGACATCAAAAAACAGACAAGCCATGGAAACATCATGCTAGCTATCTTACGATCATGCAAAGCAATATGACGATAAATGCTCAAGTCATGTATATGATGATGATGGAAGTTGCATGGCAATATACCTCGGAATGGCTATGGAAATGCCATGATAGGTAGGTATGGTGGTTGTTTTGAGGAAGATATAATGAGGTTTATGTGTGATAGAGCGTATCGTATCATGGGGTTTGGATGCACCGGCGAAGTTTGCACCAACTCTCGAGGTGAGAAAGGGCAATGCACGGTACCTAAGAGGCTAGCAATGATGGAAGGGTGAGAGTGCGTATAATCCATGGACTCACATTAGTCATAAAGAACTCATATACTTATTGCAAAAGTTTATTAGCCCTCGAAGCAAAGTACTACTACGCATGCCCCTAGGGGGATAGATTGGTAGGAAAAGACCATCGCTCATCCCCGACCGCCACTCATAAGGAAGACAATCAATAAATACCTCATGCTCCGACTTCGTTACATAATGGTTCACCATACGTGCATGCTACGGGAATCACAAACCTCAACACAAGTATTTCTACTAATCCACAACTACCCACTAGCATGACTCTAATATCACCATCTTTATATCGCAAAACTATTGCAAGGAATCAAACATATCATATTCAGTGATCTACAAGTTTTATGTAGGATTTTATGACTAACCATGTGAATGACCGATTCCTGTCATCTCTCTAAATGGATATAAGTGAAGCAAGAGAGTTTAATTATTTCTACAAAAGATATGCCCAAGCTCTAAAAAATATAAGTGAAGCAAAAGAGCATTCTACAAATGGCGGTTTTCTATGTAAAGAGAAACAGGCAATCCAAACTTCAAATGATATAAGTGAAGCACATGAAGCATTCTATAAAGCCATACTCAAAAGATATAAGTGAAGTGCATAGAGCATTCTATAAAGCCATACTCAAAGGATATAAGTGAAGTGCATAGAGAATTCTATAAATCAACCAAGGACTTTCTCATACCAGCATGGTGCATAAAAGAAAATTGAAAACTAAATGCAAAAGACGCTCCAAGATTTGCACATATCGCATGAACGAAATGAATCCGAAAACATACCGATACTTGTTGAAGAAAGAGGGGATGCCTTCCCGTGCATCCCCAAGCTTAGACGCTTGAGTATCCTTGAATATTTACTTGGTTTGCCTCGGGCATCCCCAAGCTTGAGCTCTTGCCTCTCTTCCTTCTTCTCACATCGAGACCTTCTCGATCATCGAACACTTCATCCACACAAAACTTCAACAGAAAACTCGGTAAGATCCGTTAGTATAATAAAGCAAATCACTACTCTAAGTACTGTTGCAAACCAATTCATATTTTGTTTTTTCATTGTGTCTACTGTAATATAACTTTTCATGGCTTAATCCACTGATGTAAATCGATAGTTTCATCAAAACAAGCAAACTATGCATCAAAAACAGAATCTGTCTAAAACAGAACAGTCTGTAATAATATGAACATTCACCATACTTCTGATACTTGAATAATTCTGCAAAAATTAGGAAAAATAAACATTTTGTATAGAAATACAGTGCAAAAAGTTTTAGAACCATTTGACATTCCAGTAAAAAATTAAAAATCGCGCACTACAGCCAAAGTTTCTGTCCTGCACCGTACAAACCAACAAGCATTGTAAACATCCTAAAGGCAAACCTTGACACATTATTTTTATAATACAATGGAATTGTACAAGGGGATAATTATTTTTGTTGAAAAGTTTCTGTAATCAAGATTCACAAAGTTTCCATGAGCATGAACAAAGTTCAAGGGTAGCTCCCACTTCAACAATGCTTGTCTTTCTCACTTTCGCTTTTCTTTTTAAAAAGTTTCGGGTTCCCCTCTTTATTTATTTTTTAAAACTATATGAAAGCACACAACAGAAATAAATGACTCTCTAAAACTTCCGGGTTGTCTCCCTGGCAGCGCTTTCTTTAAAGCCATTAAGCTAGGCATATAGTGCTCAAGTAGTGAATCCACCCGGATCCCAAGGTATATCAAAGCCAATTTTAATTAGCAATGATTTGGCATTTAGTAGTGAGCACAAGGCAACATATATCATGCAACAACCAAGTCTAACTCTCTTCCTATGCATCGGCATGTCATAAAAGAACAATTCATGCACACAAAGTAAAGGCCAATGCATAGTATAAACAGTTTCTTGCAATTTTATCGTGTTGGAAACATAGAGAGGTGGAGATATAGTTCCTCTCTCATAATAATTGCAAGTAGGAGCAGCAAGCACATGCATATTATATTCATCAAAATCATCATGTGCAACGGTAAAAGGCAACTCATCAATATAGTCCTCAATAAAAGCAAACTTCTCCGATATAGTGTAGTCGGGAGAATTCAAAAAGATAATAGGACTATCATGCGTGGGTGCAATAGCAACAATTTCATGTTTAACATAAGGAACTATAGCAAGTTTATATCCATAATAATAATTCATATTGGCATCTTGGCCACAAGCATAGCAAGCATCATCAAAAAGGTATATTTCAAGAGAATCAACGGGATCATAATAGTCATCATAGCAATAATCCTTCGGTAAGCACGAAGGGAAATTAAACAATGTATGAGTTGAAGAGTTACTCTCATTAGAAGGTGGGCATGGGTAGCTAATCCGCTCTTCCTCCTTTTGTTCTTCGCTCTCCTCATCATCTTTTTCATCCAATGAGCTCACAGTTTCATCAATTTCTTCTTCCATAGACTCCTGTAAAATATTAGTGTCTTCTTGGACAGCGGAGACTTTCTCAATAAATGCATCAATATCAGAATTGAATTCATAATTGGCATAGAAATATTTAAGGATAGCTAAATTTTCAGGTCTATAAACAGCATCTTAAAGATTTTCAAACTCTTTGAACATAGATTCAATTTCATAAGCACCCATAAAAGCAACAAATTCTTTCATTTGTTCCACATCATAGTAATCATATATACCTCTAGCATAAGAAGCCAAGGTTTCATTATCATTAAATTCGCATGAAAAGGGAAGGTGTGGAGCCTTCATCCTAGAGCAACAAGTATAATCATATCTCAAGCATAGTTGCCTAGCATACCACTTCAACATATGAATTTGATCCCACAATAGTTTCCCTTTTTGAGTCAAGCGATAATCCCTAAAGTATTCACGTTGGTCTAATGTGTCTCCCATTACATAATTGAAAGGGGTTTTCTCAGGATTATCAAAGTAGTACATAATATCTTTCACATAATGATCATCGAGGGTTTTAGGAGGTTCCCCATCTCCATGAGTAGCAAGTACACCTATTTTTTTTGGTATTTCGTGTTCCATATCCATAACTAAAGATAGAGAACAACTAAGAATAGCAAATAAAAATTACTTAGTGATAAAGCAAACAAGCACACACGAGAATATTCACCCCACGATGTTGCTCCCCGGCAACGGCGCCAGAAAAAGGTCTTGATAACCCACAAGTATAGGGGATCAATTGTAGCCTCTTTCGATAAGTAAGAGTGTCGAACCCAACAAGGAGCTAAAGGTAGGACAAATATTCCCTCAAGTTCTATCGACCACCGATACAACTCCACGCACGCATAACGTTCGCTTTACCTAGAACAAGTATAAAACTAGAAGTACTTTGTAGGTGTTTTTGGATAGGTTTGCAAGAATATAAAGAGCACGTAAATAAAAGCTAGGGGCTGTTTAGATAAAGACACAACTAAGTTAGTTTTAATAGAGAGCTTTTTGTCACGAGAAAGTTATTTGTCCCTAGGCAATCGATAACTAGACCGGTAATCACTATTGCAATTTTATTTGAGGGAGAGGCATAAGCTAACATACTTTCTCTGGGGATTGGTTGGGGCACCCTGGGGATATACCAGTGGCTTGCCCGGACACCTGGGGATATACCAGTGTTGTCCTAGGAGATCCCGGGATACCCGTGTGATCATCCTATGGTTCGCCACCCAGGCTCAAAGGGGTCATAAGATTATTCATGCTAGAAACTTCCGTGTGCAGCCACAAGCTATTATGGGCTCTAGCATAGTTGAGTATGTTGCATGACCTCTTCTAGTGGTAGGCTAGCAGATGTAGGGGATATAGGTTGGTACTGTCTACCCGGGGTTAGAGTTAATGCTTCTGAAAGACTGTGTCTCGGTCATCCGTTTCTCAAACACCATGTAGTGCGAGAAATCCAACAGAGGAGATCGAGTCTTGTGGGGAAAAGTGCGCAAACCTCTGCAGAGTGTACAAACTAATCATGGTTAGCCGTGTCCCCGGTTATGGACATCTTGAGTATCTGGTTCTTGGATTATCATGTTGATCTCATCACTCTAAATTAATTTGTTGGGTTGTTAATTACTTTTTAATTGGGATTGAGATGGGGATTTACCATTCTAAATGTTTATCAACTACCATGATAGTTAAACAAAATATATTCCTTTAATGTAGGGAAAATTTGGCTTTTCGCCAAAACATTATAACCATAGAGCCTCCACCAGCCATATATGCATGTAGTGATAGCTATTATTCATCATTGCTCTATGGTGTGAATTTGCCAGTACATTCAATGTACTGGCCCTTTGTGGCTGCAACGTCTCATGTTGCAAGATTCTTACGACGAGTAAGTGATACGTTAGGGTTATGATTTCTACACTCAACTTTGCCGTTGGTGTTGATGGGAATCCACAACCTTGTTGTTACTTCCGCTATATGGATTGAGGTAATAGTATTTACGTTATTCATACATGTGATTTACCTCTGTTATAAATCCTCGAGTACTGTGTGTGTCAGCATACCGATCCAGGGATGACACTTAAGCACAGAGACTTGACCCATTCGGGTCGGGTTGCTACAAGATGGTATCAGAGCACATGTTGACTATAGGACATGACCCCTAGAAACTGGCAAGCCCATAGGAAAGATTTTCTCTACAACTACATTCTCAAAAGGATCTTTTACCTCTCTTCTTTTCTGAGCTTTATCAAATATTCCTTTTTAGTTACACTATACCCCTTTGTGACGCCCGGATAAGTATGCTACAGTAATCCCACGTTAATGATGCCACGTCACCATGGTTACTATTGTTATTCTCGTGTTAGTTCAAAATCGATTCGAAATTCAAACTTAAAATAAAGTCAAACGGTAAAGATTTTCAAATATTAAAACTAAAATGTTGGGGTGTTGCCAAATAATGCATAGGTAATTATTGTGGAGAAACCACACTTTTATAAAATGTTTAAAGGCTCTAAAGTAATTAAAACAGCAGCTATGACAATTAATTAAATGCCTTTTAAAAATAATAATAATGCAAACTATTTTAATTAGGTGTCAAACTTTTTGGGGCAGTAGAATAAATTATAACATTAATTTAGGAGTTGTATTTATATTTTATAAAACAGGAATTAAAAGAATAAAATAAAAAAGAAAAAGAAAACAGAAAACAAAACTAAGAAAAGAAAGAAAGAAAGAGAGAGCCCCCCCCCCCCAACTGGGCCAACCCATCAGGCCAGCCCACCCGCGCCGAACCCCCGCTGGGCTGCTAAACCGCCCCACCACCAAACCCTAGCACCCCACTCCCCACTCGCTCCTCCCACGTTCCCCTCTCTCCCTCGCTCCTTCCCCCCCGACCCGATCTAGATCGGGGCAGCCGGCGCCCCCGTCCCCCGACGCGCTCGCTGTCCCCGTCGCCAACGCCGCCACCCGACGCCCACCCCCAGCGCCGCCCCGCCTTCCTCCACTCCTTCCCCACTCTGTGCTGGATCCGGGCGATCCCCATCGCCCTGACCCCGGCTCCGCCGACCCCGCCTCTCCCGCGCTGGCGCTGACCAGCGCCTCCCATCGCCGCCCGACGGCGACGGCCTTCCTTGACGCCACCCCGAACCGCCGTCGCCGAGCGCCATTCGCCGGAGCTCCTCTGTCGTCGCCGGATCTCGCGTCCCCGTCCTCCTCCACAAGCCACGTCGACCCCCCCTTCTCGGCAACGTTGTGAGCCGCCCCCGTTTCCCTCCTCTTTTCCCGCGTTCACCGCGCCGCTCGCCGTACCCCTGCGCTGCACGGGCGCACCGCCGCGGGGCCGCGCCCTCTGCACTGCGCTGCTCCGGCCGCCGCACCTTGCGCCCGCTTGCAGCGTGCCTCGTGCGCCTCTCCCCCCTGCTCGTTGCTGCTCCAGCGCGGCTCTGCCCGCGCCACCGCGCAGCCGCCCGGTCCGGCCCTGACCGCACCCGCGTCCGACGACCCAATCACGGCGACCCCCCGCCTTGCGCCCCACCTCGTCGTCTCGCCGCTCCACCAGTCCCCGCAGCTGCTACTGCCATGCGGTCGCGCGCCATCGCCGTCCCGTCGTCGCTCCGGCCGCCTGGGCGGCGCCATGGCCAGCGGCCTCCTCTGCTCCGACGCGCTGCCGGGTGTGCCCACCCCTGGACCTGCGCCCGCTCGGGCTGCCCCCGCGCCCGAGCCCACTAAGGCCCCTGGGGCCTATGACATATGGGCCCCGCCCAGAGAACGTTTTAATAAAGAAAAATGATTTAAAAATAATAATTAATAATAATAATAAATAAATAAATAATAAAATTAATTAATTAATTAAGATAATTAATTAACTTGATTAATCTTGTTAATATTAACTAATTAAGATTAATTAGCCTAATAACTAATTAACCTAATTAACTGCTGTTAATTAACTAACAGTCACTAACAGGTGGGACCCACCTGTCAGGTTGACCAGGTCAACGGTCAGCGTTGACTGCTGACGTCATGCTGATGTCATAAATCCAATTTCGAATTAAATTAAATGATTAATTAAATTCCAGAAATTAGTAAATCTTTAGAAAATCATATCTTTTAAACCGTAGCTCAGATGAAAATACTTTCTACATGAAAGTTGCTCAGAACGACGAGCCGAATCCGAATACGTAGTCCGTTCGTCCGCCACACGTCCCTAGCATAGTGAACCTGCAACATTTCACCTCCGGTTCCTTTGTCCGAAAACGTGAAACACCGGGAATACTTTCCCGGATGTTTCCCCACTTCGCGGGTATCACCTACTACTGCGTTAGGTCACCTCTAGCACCGCGTATTGCCATGCTACGCTTTGTGATGCTTTGATTGCTCTGTTATTTATTGTGTTCCCCCTCCGTTGCTTCTTTCCGGTAGACCCCGAGACTGCCGGCGACCCCTAGTTCGACTACGGTGTTGACGATCCCTCCTTCATGCCAGAGCAACCAGGCAAGCCCCCCCCCCCTTGATCACCAGATATCGCCTATTCTTCTCAATACTGCTTGCATTAGAGTAGTGTAGCATGTTACCGCTTTCCGTTAATCCTATACTGATGCATAGCCTGCCCTTGCTTCTACTGTTGTTACCTTTACCTGCAATCCTACATGCTTAGTATAGGGTGCTAGTTTTCCATCAGTGGCCCTACATTCTTGTCCGTCTGCTGTGCTATACTATCGGGCCATGATCACCTGGGCGGTGATCACGGGTATATACTTTTATACTCTATACATGACACAGGTAGTGACTAAAGTCGGGTCGGCTCGTAGGAGTACCCGCAATTGGATCTTTGTGGCGGAGCGACAGGGAAGATTGAGACTACCTAGGTGAGAGGTGGGCCTGGCCCTGGACGGCGTCCGCGGTTACTTCGACATAACACGCTTAACGAGTTCTTGGTATTTGATCTGAGTCTGGCCATTTGGTCTATACGCACTAACCATCTACGAGGGAGTAGTTATGGGTATCCCGGCGTCGTGGTATCAGCCGAAGCCTTCGTGACGTCAGCGACTGAGTGGCGCGCGCCGGATTGGACTGGAACGCCACTAGGCTAGGTCTGCTTCCGGCCGCGTACGCAACGTGCAGGTGTGCAATGGGCGATGGGCCCAGACCCCTGCGCGCATAGGATTTAGACCGGCGTGCTGACCTCTCTGTTGTGCCTAGGTGGGGCTGCGACGTGTTGATCTTACGAGGCCGGGCATGACCCAGGAAAGTGTGTCCGGCCAAATGGGATCGAGCGTGTTGGGTTATGTGGTGCACCCCTGCAGGGAAGTTTATCTATTCGAATAGCCGTGTCCCTCGGTAAAAGGACGACCCGGAGTTGTACCTTGACCTTATGACAACTAGAACCGGATACTTAATAAAATACACCCTTCCAAGTGCCAGATACAACCCGGTGATCGCTCTCTAACAGGGCGACGAGGAGGGGATCGCCGGGTAGGATTATGCCATGCGATGCTACTTGGAGGACTTCAATCTACTCTCTTCTACATGCTGCAAGATGGAGATGGCCAGAAGCATAGTCTTCGACAGGATTAGCTATCCCCCCTCTTATTCTGGCATTCTGCAATTCAGTCCACTGATATGGCCCTTTACACATATACCCATGCATATGTAGTGTATGTCACGCCCACGATGCGGCTATATCTCCCACGTGTCGAGGCACGACTTAGAGGCATAACCGCATAGTGGTTTTGTCGCAAGAAGGGTCATCTTCACACAATCCCATGTAATGAACAAGAATGGGATAAAAGAGTTGGCTTACAATCGCCACTTCACACAATACATAAATATCATCATACATCATCCAAAATACAAACATATAGACCGACTACGGTCAAAATCCAGATGAAAATAAGACAACCCCAAATGCTAGATCCCCGATCGTCCCAATTGGGCTCCACTACTGATCATCAGGAAAAGACACATAGTAACGACCACGTTCCTCGTCGAACTCCCACTTGAGATCGACGCCATCGTCTGCACTGGCATCGTCGGCACCTACAACTGGTGTTGGAAGTATCTGTGAGTCACGGGGACTCAGCAATCTCACACCCGCGAGATCAAGACTATTTAAGCTTGTAGGCCAAGAGGTGCAAAGAGGTGGAGCTGCAGCGGCAAAACATATATGGTGGCTAACTTACGCAAATGAGAGCGAGAAGAGAAGCAAAGGAACGGACGCCATCTAGCAATGACCAAGAAGAGGTCCTGAACACTTACTTACGTCAAACATAACACAGACCGTGTTCACTTCCCGGATTCCGCCGAGAAGAGACCATCACGGCTACACACGCACTTGGTGTATTTTAATTGGGTCAAGTGACAAGTTATCTAAAACCGGACATTAACAAATTCCCATCTGCCTCATAACCGCGGGCACGGCTTTCGAAAGATATTACCCTGCAGGGGTGTCCCAACTTAGCCCATTATAAGCTCTCACGGTCAACGAAGGTTAAACCTTCTCCCGGAAAGACCCGATCAGTCTCGGAATCCCGGTTTACAAGACATCTCGAAAATGGTAAAACAAGACCAGCAAAGCCGCCCGAATGTGCCGACAAATCCCGATAGGAGCTGCACATATCTCGTTCTCAGGGCACACCGGATAAGTCAAGCTACGAGTAAAACCAGACCTCGAGTTTCCCCGAGGTGGCCCCGCAGGCTGCTCGGTTCGGACCAACACTCGAAGGAGCACTGGCCCGGGGGGGTTAAAATAAGATGACCCTCGGGCTCGCGAAAACCCGGGGGAAAAAGGCTTAGGTAGCAACTGGTAAAACCAAGGTTGGGCCATGCTGGAGGAGTTTTATTCAAGGCGAACTGTCAAGGGGGTCCCATAATCACCCGACCGTGTAAGGAACGCAAACTCAAGGAACATAATCCCGGTATAACAGTAACTAGGGCGGCAAGAGTGGAACAAAACACCAGGCATAAGGCCGAGCCTTCCACCCTTTACCAAAATATATAGATGCATTAATTAAATAAGAGATATTGTGATGTCCCAACATATCCGTGTTCCGACATGGAACAAACTTCAACTTCACCTGCAACTAGCAACGCTATAAGAGGGGCTGAGCAAAAGCGGTAACATAGCCAAACAACGGTTTGCTAGGAAAGGATGGTTAGGGGCTGACATGGCTGAAATAGGAGACATGATATAGCAAGAGATAGGTAGCGGAGCATGGCAATAGAGCGAACAACTAGCATAGCAAAGATAGAAGTGATTTCGAGGGGTGGTCATCTTGCCTGCAAGGTTCTCAGAGTTGTCGAAAGCTTGATCCTCGTAAGCGTACTCGACAGGTTCCTCGTTCACGAACTCGTCTCCCGGCTCTACCCAAGACAAGAGCACAAATAAACGGAACCACAATCAACAACGAGAAATGCGCAAGCAACATGATGCAAGACATGTATGATATGCAAGTTATGATATGCGATGCATATGCGTGCTCCGGAAGGAAGATGATGAACATGGCAGTAACTTGACAAACCAAGCATGCCACTGGAAAGATGAGATGATTTCGGTCGAAATCGATATAAAGATCACCGGAATCGGATGCACGGTTTGCAAATGGCAAGCAAAACAAGAATGACAATAATCTGCGATAAACAGCAAGATAGCACTTAAAATGCAACAAGTAGCAATGCTACAGCATCCCAACATAGCAACAAAGCATATGGCAGTAATCTACAGGAGATGCTTGACAAAAGATGAACACTGAGCTACTGCTAGTTCATAACATATCAAGCTCAAACAAGCATGGCAAAAGTGCAAAAGATTACAGGTTCACAGACTTAGTGGAAAACTGGACATGGCAGAAAACAGCATCAGGTAGCAATGTTCAGAGCACGAAATCAACATGCTACAGGAACTTAACATAGCAAAACAAGGCATGGTAGTGTTCTACTAAATTCACATTACAAAAGTCCCTTACTGACCATAAGCCAAAAAGGATCAGAAGATATGATGGCAAGCATGTAAACATAGCAAGTTTCGTTATCAGGTTTCAGACTTAGCAGAAAAACAGAGCATGGCAGAAATGTTAATATGTAGGCCTCTTTGTGAGCTTGATGCACTCACTACAGAGCAATGCATGAAAAACCAAGCATACCTACAGCAAGATGGCATGTTTATGAAGCTATCCATGGTAAGAACAATTGCATAGCATATATGGATCAACCACAATAAGCTTGGCAAGATTGAAAATCATGTTAAGAATCTGCCAGAAATATTTTATAGCAAAAGTAGAGCAAGATTAAGTCATGCTATGGTACTCTAAAATTGCAAAACATTGCAGGAATGGATCAATTACAACTATATCTACAAAACATCCTTACTGAACATCTCCAAAATATGCATGGATCTCTCTCTAGCATCAAGTTTACATGGCGACAAAATTACAGCAGACAAGGACAAAGAAATCACCAAGTCCCTGAAATCAGAAATATTACGGGGCCTACTTTGCATGCTTGTGCTAGTCACCACAAAGATCACAAAAATACATGGACTATACCAATGGAAAGATGGCATGGCATACTTCAAAACACATGTAGAGCTCATGCTCAAAAGATGCACAGAATAAATGATACAAAAATGACAAATCTCCAAGTTCTGATAAGAACCAGAGATTAACAGCAACTAGCCCTCTTCCAACGAAGATTTCGGCATCAAGATGACCTCTAATGAAAATGATGCAATTGAACAAAATGAAGAGCATCATGAGGCGAACAATTTGACATATTATACGCGCGAATCGGAGCTACATGCAAGAAGTTACGGCATCGGGAACATAGGCACTTGCTGAGAATAAATGAGGACTTAGGAGAATTTTGAGACGAGAAAAGTCAACGGGAGGGCGCCCTTACCAGATCCGATCGGGTCTCGAGGAGCTCGGGCCGCCGGCGGGAAGAAGAGGAGCCGGCGGTGGCGGGCGGCGCCGGTGGAGGAGGGCCCGAAGGGCGGCGGCGGGCGGCGCCGGAGGGCGGCGGCGGCGCCGGAGGGGAGGCCGGCGGCAGGCGGCGGCGGCGGGCCCGCGTCGGGCGGCGGCGGAGGCGGCTGGGCCGGCCGGCGGCGAGGCTGGCGGCGGCGGCGGCGGCGGGCAGGCGCGGAGGCGGGCGCGGGAGGAGACGGGCCGGAGGGCCGGGGACGGGCCGGCGGGCCTCGGCGGCGGCGCTGGTGACGTGGCGCGCCCCGGTTGGCCGGGCGCGCGGCGGACGTTGTCCGGCCGGAGCGGACGCGTCCGGCGGCGCGGAGGGAGAGGGTTAGGGTTTCGTCTGAGATTTCGTTTTTCGGGATGCCCACTCATTTATAGGTAGAGGGAGCTAGGAGACTCCAAATGAGGTGCAGTTTTCGCCCACACGATCGTGATCGAACGACCTAGAGCATGGAAGAGAGTTTGGTGGGCTTTGGGCTGGTTTTGGAGGGGGGTTTTTGCTGGATACTCAAATGGACATTGCGGAGGCCCGGTTAACCGTTGGAGCACCAAACGACCTCCGAATGGAACGAAACTTGACCGGTAGTCTCCGGGTGGTATAATAAAACCACTTGACAAGCCTCGGTCCATTCCGAGAAAGTTTGACACACGCACGCGAAAGAGAACTAGAGGGGTGCACCGGAGGAGATAGGAGCGCCGGATTGGAAAACGGACAACGGGGAAAATGCTCGGATGCATGAGACGAACACGTATGCGAATGCAATGCACATGATGACATGATATGAAAATGCATGACATGACAAAATACAAAACGAAAGACAAAAACCCGACAACGGAGGGAAAAACAAAACACATAGCCGGAAATGGCAAGCGTCGGAGTTACAAATATGGCAAGTTACATGCGGGGTGTTACAGTGTAGCTCCTTGCTTGCGAGTACTTTGGATGAGTACTCACGGTTGCTTTTCTCCCTCTTTCCCCCCTTTCCTTTCTACCTGGTTGTCGCAACCAGATGCTGGAGTCCAGGAGCCAGACGCCACCGTCGATGACGACACCTACGACACTCGAGGTGCCTACTACTACGTGCAGCCTGCTGACGACGACCAGGAGTAGTTAGGAGGATCCCAGGCAGGAGGCCTGTGCCTCTTTCGATCTGTATCCCAGTTTGTGCTAGCCTTCTTAAGGCAAACTTGTTTATCTTATGTCGGTACTCAGATATTGTTGCTTCCGCTGACTCGTCTATGATCGAGCAATTGTATTCGAGCCCTCGAGGCCCCTGGCTTGTATTATGATGCTTGTATGACTTATTTATGTTGTAGAGTTGTGTTGTGATATGTTCCCGTGAGTCCCTGATCTTGATCGTACACATTTGCGTGCATGATTAGTGTACAGTCAAATCGGGGGCGTCACAAGTTGGTATCAGAGCCGACTGCCTGTAGGAATCCCCCTTCCAAAATCCTTGGCCGAAGTCGAGTCTATCCTTTACAAAACTTTTACTAACATGACTGTGTGGCTTACGGGCCCACGTCGCCATTGGGTGGTATTAGGATCTTTTACTCCTTGTCTATAGTCTGGGACTCTGAACTCTCTCCTATTCAGGTTAAATGATTTTGCTAAAAGGACTAACTGTAGGTTCTTGTAAATACTTTCTCCCGGAGAGCCCTTTATCACAGATGGTCGCCGACTGCACCAGAAGATGTTGAAGATACTCTTCGATCATTCCCGAGACCCTTGTGCCCTCTGCCTTTTCAATTCCCTACAACCGATATATCCATATGGATAACAACATACACTTGTTGTTCATACAATTACTCTGAGTTACTCGTGTTATTACCAGATACATCGAATTGCTCTCCGGCTTTTTAAGAATCCCTTGTACCACTACCTTGCAGTTCTTTTCCACCTGAATACCCCTACGAATAATTTCTCGCACTTATCGAGTATCCGCTCATCCCCAAATGATTCATGTATTTCACAAAGTCTTCGAAATACCATTCGATCTTCCAAAAATCCTCAGCAACCTATTGCTCTGGAATTTCTTGCTTGCTTTAATTATGATTAATCCCATAAGTCTGGTAATCTTATTAGCATCCTTTGCCATTATCATTTGAGTCTGTTGATTCAATATGTTGCGATGCTCGCATTCCTCAGTCGAATCCTAGAATTCATCCTTCCCGCTCAGATGTCATTTGAACAGGAGCTGGTTCTCGACTAATCAAATTACTGTCGATTGTATCCCTAAGGCTATTCAACTTATCCATCCCTAATCAGAGCATTGCTTCGGATCCCTTGATTTGGAAATCATAATTCCTTTGCATTTGAGATTTGAGTTAGTCAGTTGCTTCTATAATCCGATGCACTTGCATTCCTTCCTTTGATAGAGTACCGATACTCATATCAGCTCCGTTGTAGACCACCAGACCTCTTGTTGGATTATTATCTGGCAGTGTCCTCCATATTCAAATAACCTTGTGAGCCTTTCCACGGATATATAAGGCCTTTGGTAAATTGTATCCTCTACTTTCTCAACCATGCTCTGTTTTTGAGCTGGTGGTATTTACTATTGAAGCTTGTGGTATATGTTTCCACGATACCCTGACGGGTTGAACCTATGCCTTCCTTAATATGTGTGAACTCAAAAGTTTTTGCGAGTCATACTCTTCTGTTATTTTGCTAGATAAAATTTCAACACTACAACTTATTCGAAAGTGAGAGGTGAATGGAAGGTTATACATTGAAGAAGTGGGAGTCGACCTTGAACTTTGTGTTCATGCCCATGGACCCGATGTAGATCCTACCATAGAAGCTTCTTGTAATAATAACTATTTCGTTGATATAATATCATCTGGTATCTGTGAATTGATCCTATGCAATCGTGGTTCCGACCATATTTTCTCTTTGATACCATTTCTCGTGCAAGTTTAAGCACTTGTCCTCTGCAGAGCAATACCCCCGTCCAACCTCTACTTTGGTCTGTCGTCGAGTATTACCCCCCTGGTATCTCGAGAATGCCAAGGAACTACATAACTTCTTATGAGTTCTTCATCAACTAATATTCTTGCCGATTCCATTTTTCCAACGGGTTCTGAGTTGTTAGAACCCCTCAAGGACACCGATAAGTGAATCAATTCCGCACTCCGATTCAATAACTCTAAGTAATTTTTGTTGCTTACGAGTTTAATAATCCTTCAAGTCATTCCTAGCCTGCTCGGCTATGTCATTATCGTGCCGATTTTAACTGTGCTACCTGGTCCTTCCCAGCGCACAAATTTCGACAGTGAGCTAATCTTGCGTCGATCTTCCTCGTCATATCACTTCTCCTTGAACAGCAAACTTGATTTCGAGTTTGTGTCCTACCCGTGGTTCCAATAAACTTTTGCTTTCATCATTCCTTTGACTTGATGTCATCGTCGATCAATTACATCTTCTTGAAAACCTTCGACAAATTTGTCGTGACCATTGTCAACAATTTGACTTCTTCCAAGTTGAGAGTCGAAATTCAGGATGAGAAATACCATCCTTGCCCCTCGATGAATTGTGTTATCATCGACAACATTCTTGCCTCCCCCCCCCCAACACAAACTTGTTCATATTTTGTGTGGTATCCTGATTTCCCTGCTATCTAGCTTATGATATGTTCTACCTTGGAGTATTACCATCTTTTATGTCAAGAATGTCGTGAGGATTACTCCACCTCTTAAGAATTCTTGGTACAGTGATACTTCTCACCATCACCATTCTTTCTTGGTCCCCATGTTGTTTCTAAACGAAATACTGACAAATGGTCTGTGATGTATAAATTCTAAACTTCTAGCAACCCTATTGCTTTGAAGTTATTGATCTATAGTTCATTCTACGTCTATGGCTTAATGAATCATCATTCAAACATTGATTGTGCTACCTAGCCCATATTTCGGGTGCACATTTCAACCAATGTTTAACTGTGTATGTTTTTCCTCGAGAATACATCATTATATCATTTGAAATGACGATTGTTATCTCCTTGCACATAATTGTGGAAATCCATCTTTTTGGAAATCTCGATGATATGTCGTTGAGTCCGTCAGCCACCTCCTCATCCTCTCCTTGGTTTAATGTTGGACTCTTGTTTCGGAACTTGCTTCCATAGTTCATTTCCCGAGGATCTTACTATGTCATATCGTAAATTGTGTTGCATCTTTTCTTCTCAGGCATCCTGAGTCTGAGGTATCCTGACACCACTCAGATCTACATCTCGGTTAGATATGACGGTTAGGTAACCCGATAAGATGATGTCATGCCTAGCCCACCTGGCCGGAGGACCTATTGATATAGTTTCCTTTTTTAGCAAGGTTATCCATGCTTCCATGAGGAAATTGTAAGACTTATTCTATAAGTTGTTCCTGATGGATCCTTTTTGTTTCCAAAGTCTGATCTTCACCTGTTGACCATGTCAATGCTATCTCGAAGCATGTCTATGGTACTCCGATTTTCAACAGGAACATTTGAAGCCCAATGCTAAATGTTTCCTGCTCAATTATCCAAACACCGTTGTCTGGGTAATGTCATGAAATTTCTCTCCCCTACCTAAAGAGTTTTCTACATTATATCCTGTCATGAATATCATGCTCAGCTTGTCCTTGGGAAGGATATACCCTTGAAATATGTGTTTAAACACATTTTCCTTTCCATTGTTCAGTTTACTCTGATAATCATATTTTCCTTTCCATTGTTTTGTTTAACCTTTCTTGTAATCTGACTTAGCTGAGCAGAGATAATTCCCTGCTTAGTTGAGCATCTCGTTGTACCACTCTCTCAGTAGACCATGTTACTTTTGTTGATGACATTTTGGTAGCCACCGATGGATGAGAACTTTGCCTATTGGTCCGCCTCGTTTCAACGAGCAGGAAAATGGTTCTCTTCGTCCCTCGCCCTTGGTACCAACGTGTTGACGACATAACTGACAGGGTACTCTCTGACATGCCTTGCTATCATGACCGTGCAAGATGTCACTACTCCAAAAAAAACCCACATGGTGGGCCCATAACCCACAGTTCCATAGGATCGAAACCTGACTTTCTTGTACACCCCCTGTTCCCAAGGTTATTTCTCACGTTTGGCTTCGTATGTAATTCACGTGCCACCTTTCGTGAGATCATCAATTTTGGTATCAGACACAATACTTATTCCCGTTGCTCTGAACCCTTCAGGCATCGAACGATTGCCTGCCCGCTCAAAACTTCCCCACGATACCTCCTTACTTTGCTCTCGATATTGTCTTAAATTTCCATTCGAGAGTTACTTTCCGCCACCTTCCCCGATGTTATCAACCAGATAGTCAACCGTTCGGAGGTCTGTTATTCCGAAGTTACCCCTTGTCCTTCGTAAGTACGATGGAGTTCCCGAAGAAAGGATGCCAGCTTCATCATGATGACCTGAAGCAGGAAAATGAAGACGTCAATGTAATGTATCGACCTCTTCGAGAAGAGCAACCAACACCGAGAAGACCCGTTAGAATTTCGTAACAAAATCCCTCCCCCCTTACTCCCATCTTAAATCTTGGGACGAGATTTCTTGTAGTAGAGGAGAATTGTGACGCCCGGATAATTATGCTACAGTAATCCCACGTTAATGATGCCACGTCACCATGGTTACTATTGTTATTCTCGTGTTAGTTCAAAATAGATTCGAAATTCAAACTTAAAATAAAGTCAAACGGTAAAGATTTTCAAATATTAAAACTAAAATGTTGGGGTGTTGCCAAATAATGCATAGGTAATTATTGTGGAGAAACCACACTTTTATAAAATGTTTAAAGGCTCTAAAGTAATTAAAACAGCAGCTATGACAATTAATTAAATGCCTTTTAAAAATAATAATAATGCAAACTATTTTAATTAGGTGTCAAACTTTTTGGGGCAATAGAATAAATTATAACATTAATTTAGGAGTTGTATTTATATTTTATAAAACAGGAATTAAAAGAATAAAATAGAAAAGAAAATATATAAAGAAAAGAAAACAGAAAACAAAACTAAAAAAAGAAAGAAAGAAAGAAAGAAAGAGCCCCCCCCCAACTGGGCCAACCCATCAGGCCAGCCCACCCGCGCCGAACCCCCGCTGGGCTGCTAAACCGCCCCACCACCAAACCCTAGCACCCCACTCCCCACTCGCTCCTCCCACGTTCCCCTCTCTCCCTCGCTCCTTCCCCCCCGACCCGATCTGGATCGGGGCAGCCGGCGCCCCCGTCCCCCGACGCGCTCGTTGTCCCCGTCGCCAACGCCGCCACCCGATGCCCACCCCCAGCGCCGCCCCGCCTTCCTCCACTCCTTCCCCTCTCTGTGCTGGATCCGGGCGATCCCCATCGCCCCTGACCCCGGCTCCGCCGACCCCGCCTCTCCCGCGCTGGCGCTGACCAGCGCCTCCCATCGCCGCCCGACGGCGACGGCCTTCCTCGACGCTGCCCCGAACCGCCGTCGCCGAGCGCCATTCGCCGGAGCTCCTCCGTCGTCGCCAGATCTCGCGTCCCCGTCCTCCTCCACAAGCCACGTCGGCCCCGCCTTCTCGGCAACGCTGTGAGCCGCCCCCGTTTCCCTCCTCTTTTCCCGCGTTCACCGCGCCGCTCGCCGTACCCCTGCACTGCACGGGCGCACCGCCGCGGGGCCGCGCCCTCTGCACTGCGCTGCTCCGCCCGCCGCACCTTGCGCCCGCTTGCAGCGTGCCTTGTGCGCCTCTCCCCTGCTCGTTGCTGCTCCGGCGCGGCTCTGCCCGCGCCACCGCGCAGCCGCCCGGTCCGGCCCTGACCGCACCCGCGTCCGACGACCCAATCACGGCGACCCCCCGCCTTGCGCCCCACCTCGTCGTCTCGCCGCTCCACCAGTCCCCGCAGCTGCTACTGCCATGCGGTCGCGCGCCATCGCCGTCCCGTCGTCGCTCCGGCCGCCTGGGCGGCGCCATGGCCAGCGGCCTCCTCTGCTCCGACGCGCTGCCGGGTGCGCCCACCCCTGGACCTGCGCCCGCTCGGGCTGCCCCCGCGCCCGAACCCACTAAGGCCCCTGGGGCCTATGACACATGGGCCCCGCCCAGAGAAAGTTTTAATAAAGAAAAATGATTTTAAAAAAATGATTTAAAATAATAATAATAATAATAAATAATAAAATTAATTAATTAATTAATTAAGATAATTAATTAACTTAATTAATCTTGTTAATATTAACTAATTAAGATTAATTAGCCTAATAACTAATTAATCTAATTAACTGATGTTAATTAACTAACAGTCACTGACAGGTGGGACCCACCTGTCAGGTTGACCAGGTCAACGGTCAGCGTTGACTGCTGACGTCATGCTGATGTCATAAATCCAATTTCGAATTAAATTAAATGATTAATTAAATTCCAGAAATTAGTAAATCTTTAGAAAATCATATCTTTTAAACCGTAGCTCAGATGAAAATACTTTCTACATGAAAGTTGCTCAGAACGACGAGCCGAATCCGAATACGTAGTCCGTTCGTCCGCCACACGTCCCTAGCATAGTGAACCTGCAACATTTCACCTCCGGTTCCTCTGTCCGAAAACGTGAAACACCGGGAATACTTTCCCGGATGTTTCCCCACTTCGCGGGTATCACCTACTACTGCGTTAGGTCACCTCTAGCACCGCGTATTGCCATGCTACGCTTTGTGATGCTTTGATTGCTCTGTTATTTATTGTGTTCCCCCTCCATTCCTTCTTTCCGGTAGACCCCGAGACTGCCGGCGACCCCAGTTCGACTACGGTGTTGACGATCCCTCCTTCATGCCAGAGCAACCAGGCAAGCCCCCCCCCCCCTTGATCACCAGATATCGCCTATTCTTCTCTATACTGCTTGCATTGGAGTAGTGTAGCATGTTACTGCTTTCCGTTAATCCTATACTGATGCATAGCCTGCCCTTGCTTCTACTGTTGTTACCTTACCTGCAATCCTACATGCTTAGTATAGGGTGCTAGTTTTCCATCAGTGGCCCAACATTCTTGTCCGTCTGCTGTGCTATACTATCGGGCCGTGATCACCTGGGCGGTGATCACGGGTATATACTTTTATACTCTATACATGACACAGGTGGTGACTAAAGTCGGGTCGGCTCGTAGGAGTACCCGCAAGTGGATCTTTGTGGCGGAGCGACAGGGCAGGTTGAGACCGCCTAGGTGAGAGGTGGGCCTGGCCCTGGACGGCGTCCGCGGTTACTTCGACATAACACGCTTAACGAGTTCTTGGTATTTGATCTGAGTCTGGCCATTTGGTCTATACGCACTAACCATCCACGCGGGAGTAGTTATGGGTATCCCGGCGTCGTGGTATCAGCCGAAGCCTTCGTGACGTCAGCGACTGAGTGGCGCGCGCCGGATTGGACTGGAATGCCACTAGGCTAGGTCTGCTTCCGACCGCGTACGCAACGTGCAGGTGTGCAATGGGCGATGGGCCCAGACCCCTGCGCGCATAGGATTTAGACCGGCGTGCTGACCTCTCTGTTGTGCCTAGGTGGGGTTGCGACGTGTTGATCTTACGAGGCCGGGCATGACCCAGGAAAGTGTGTCCGGCCAAATGGGATCGAGCGTGTTGGGTTATGTGGTGCACCCCTGCAGGGAAGTTTATCTATTCGAATAGCCGTGTCCCTCGGTAAAAGGACGACCCGGAGTTGTACCTTGACCTTATGACAACTAAAACCGGATACTTAATAAAATACACCCTTCCAAGTGCCAGATACAACCCGGTGATCGCTCTCTAACAGGGCGACGAGGAGGGGATCGTCGGGTAGGATTATGCCATGCGATGCTACTTGGAGGACTTCAATCTACTCTCTTCTACATGCTGCAAGATGGAGATGGCCAGAAGCATAGTCTTCGACAGGATTAGCTATCCCCCCTCTTATTCTGGCATTCTGCAGTTCAGTCCACTGATATGGCCCTTTACACATATACCCATGCATATGTAGTGTAGCTCCTTGCTTGCGAGTACTTTGGATGAGTACTCACGGTTGCTTTTCTCCCTCTTTTCCCCCCTTTCCTTTCTACCTGGTTGTCGCAACCAGATGCTGGAGTCCAGGAGCCAGACGCCACCATCGACGACGACACCTACGACACTCGAGGTGCCTACTACTACGTGCAGCCTGCTGACGACGACCAGGAGTAGTTAGGAGGATCCCAGGCAGGAGGCCTGCGTCTCTTTCGATCTGTATCCCAGTTTGTGCTAGCCTTCTTAAGGCAAACTTGTTTATCTTATGTCGGTACTCAGATATTGTTGCTTCCGCTGACTCGTCTATGATTGAGAAATTGTATTCGAGCCCTCGAGGCCCCTGGCTTGTATTATGATGCTTGTATGACTTATTTATGTTGTAGAGTTGTGTTGTGATATCTTCCCGTGATTCCCTGATCTTGATCGTACACATTTGCGTGCATGATTAGTGTACGGTCAAATCGGGGGCGTCACACCCTTTCCCCTTTTGACCACACGAAGATTCGACTGATGAGACCACTCCAAGAAGTACAAGATATCAGACAACTAAGACCACTTCGGAATGAAGAGGATTGTACCGTGCCATATAATAATGGAAACTACAACGGTTGAAGACTCTGAAGACTAGGAGAATTTGAAGGCTCTGAAGAATTCCCAGATTAGTATGACCTAGGAAAGCTACCCTTATAGAATTTTTTAGACTATTAAAGCTGTCAATACCCGAGATCAAGGTGTGTCGGAGAAAGACCAGAACATGGAGCGCTAAAACTCGAAGTTTTTGTCAAGAAAACCCTAAGGCAGGAGATATCAACTATGGAATGATAGCTCATGGTAATGACAAGGGCAGAAACACGGTTATCCATGATGTTATCGCCCGCTTATGCTATTGTCACGGTGCTGAGTTAAGCATGCATTTCTTTGGAAGGATTGGATGGTAGAAGGCTGATGGAGCATCTGTCAGCAAAGGATGCACTTTTAACTTTAGCTGGTATATCACCAGGATCTGGAGTATTACATCAAGAATTTTAAGATGGACTTTCAGGATGCCGTATTTGACAAGGAAGTATTTTGTGAAGAACTCAGGACCCAGAAGCTGGAAGTAGCCAAGCTGGAGGAGCAAAACCTTGAGATACCGGAGATTCGTCAGGAGCTGAAGGACAGTAGGACATGGTTCATGCCAAGGATGTTGAAACCCAGAAGTTTGGAACGCAACTCTAGAAATATTAAAGGACGTCACGAGAGACTTCGCGGCAACAGAGAGGATCTGGCAAGAGAACTTGAGAAGGACAAGCACGATCGGAAGAAGCCGTCAGAGACATGAGCAAGACTTGAAGAGTTTGGTGACTTTGAAGATTTATTGACCTTTAGAAGACCAAACCCCTGTTATACACTTACGTTAGATGCGATGATTGTGAGCTTTCATTTGTTTGATGTTTTCCGACAGCCACAAATAAAATCTGTCCTTTCAAAACTTTGGTTCTATTGTGTGTATCTCTCTCTCTATCTCTCTTATCCCACCCCAAAACCCTTGGAACCAATAGAGGATGAATGGAGATGAACTCACAATTCCGGGACCGAAAGTCAATTGGATACGGACCAATGGATTCAGAACATGGAAAATCACATGAAGAATAACTCTATGGCCGGAAAGGATATGGCCCAGCATGCTCTTCAGTGCTTTGAAAGAGGTGCTGCTAATTGGTGGAGGATGTACCAAACCATCAATGGATGGCAAGGAGTAACCACTTGGAAAGAATTTAAGCTGACTTTGCTAAAGTCTCGGTTTGTGTCCCAGAAATTGAAGCCCTATGGAAAGGATATGAAAAAACCTGGTGCATGCAAGCTCTGTGGAGAAATAGGACACACCCATAAAGAACACAAGGGTGAATGCCCTCATTGTGAAGGAAGTCACCCAGCTGAAGAATGCCCATCTAGGCAGATTACTTGTTTCTTGTGTGAAGGGACTACCCACTACCCTGCTCAGTGTCACATTTACCCCATGGTACAAAGAACCATCCAACAGTAGAAAGAAGTAATGAAAGGATCCCTCGGGGAAATTTTAGAAGAACCGGTGATGAAGGAAGAGGCGAAGGACACACCCGAAGAAGACCCAATTAAACCCTGCACCAAGTCTTGCTATTCATGTGGAGAAGAAGGACACATCTCCCAGAATTGTCTGAATGGGGATCTAGTAGAATTCCCGACAGAGGAAGTAGAGTATGACCCACAGGAAATAGAATCCCTGATTGGAACGGAAAAGTCCAGGAAGAGAAGTAGATTGGATTCCAGGAAGGACCTGAGTCATATCACCTGTTTCAGGTGCAAGGACTCAGGGCACTACTTCAGCGGTTGCCCAAAAAGGAAACCTCGAAACTTGTCAGAAGTGATATGTTTCTGTTGTAATGAAGTAGGGCACTTTGCCAGAGATTGTCCCAAAGAGAAGGAGGCTTGTGCTAAATAGTTGAGTTTGCAACAAAGAAATATAGTAGTAGCAGTGGGAACACTTCTTTTAGTATTGAGGTGTTGAGTTGAGGCATGTAATGGAAATGCAGGAGATTGTAGTAATTTGAGAATCAATGAAGTTAGCATCGTTGGTACTTATGTGGATCTTATGAGTTGTTACTCTATGAAGAAAGATTTTGACCATTTTCGAGGATATGAGAAATATGGTCTATGGATGAATTTGTGCATTTCAAGGGTGGTAGTACCCTGTGAGGACACTGGACTCCTGGAAGAGATAATGATATTCCACAAAGTGGACTACGGACAATACAAGTACAGTTTTATCTCGATATGTGGGATACCCCAAGAGTATGGAGGGATGAAGTACTATTGGATATAAGGAGGTATAATGTTGGTAATGTGGAGCAATTGTAACTCCATGATGAGTAGTTTGGTGCCACTAGAAGGAAGGGAGACAGTATAATTGGATGGATTTAAAATACTAGGAAGTTGGATGTTGGATTAATGATCAGTTGCCCCGATGATGAGTTCAAGGTTTACAAGTGATGAGATGGCCCATAACCCACAGGCCCCAGGACCTGCCAAGAAGCAAGCACACTCTTGCAGAAGGAAAAACCCTGGAAGAAGTTACGTTTATCGACAGACGAACTTATAGGAGTTTACGCAAAACCTGAGAGTTGTGAAGGAACGATAGTTTTTTTTGGCTTGCAGAATCAATGGATTTATCCGAACCCAGTTCGTCGACAAGAGAAATTTTGCAATGCTTGTGAGGATGACCGAGTGTTAGAATGCGAGATTCGTGATACGTCTCCAACGTATCTATAATTTATGAAGTATTCATGCTATTATATTATCCATCTTGGATGTTTAATGGGCTTTACTATGCACTTTTATATTTTTTCGGGACTAACTTATTAACCCAGAGCCCAGTGCCAGTTTCTGTTTTTCTCCTTGTTTCAGTGTTTCGCAGAAAAGGAATATCAAACAGAGTCCAAACGGAATGAAACCTTCGGGAGAGTTATTTTTGGAACGGAAGCAATCCAGAAGACTTGGAGTGTACGTAAGGGAAGCAACGAGGAAGGCACGAGGCAGGGGGCGCGCCCTCCACCCTCATGGGCCCCTCGTGGCTCCCCTGACCGACTTCTTTCGCCTATATATATCCATATACCCTAAAACCATCGGGGAGCAGAATAGATCGGGAGTTCCGCCGCCGCAAGCCTCTGTAGCCACCAAAAACCAATCGGGGCCCTGTTCCGGCACCCTGCCGGAGGGGGGAATCCCTCACCGGTGGCCATATTCATCATATCGGCGCTCTCCATGACGAGGAGGGAGTAGTTCACCCTCGGGGCTGAGGGTATGTACCAGTAGCTATGTGTTTGATCTCTCTCTCTCTCGTGTTCTTGAGGTGATACGATCTTGATGTATCGCGAGCTTTGCTATTGTAGTTGGATCTTATGATGTTTCTCCCACTCTACTCTCTTGTAACGGATTGAGTTTTCCCTTTGAAGTTATCTTATCAGATTGAGTCTTTAAGGATTTGAGAACACTTGATGTATGTCTTGTCGTGCTTACCTGTGGTGACAATGGGATATCACGTGATCCATTTGATGTATGTTTTGGTGATCAACTTGCGGGTTCCGCCCATGAACCTATGCATAGGGGTTGGCACACGTTTTCGCCTTGACTCTCCGGTAGAAACTTTGGGCCCCTCTTTGAAGTACTTTGTGTTGGTTGAATAGATGAATATGAGATTGTGTGATGCATATCATATAATCATACCCACGGATACTTGAGGTGACATTGGAGTATCTAGGTGACATTAGGGTTTTGGTTGATTTGTGTCTTAAGGTGTTATTCTAGTACAAACTCTTGAATAGATCGATCAGAAAAAATAACTTTGAGGTGGTTTCGTACCCTACAATAATCTCTTCGTTTGTTCTCCGCTATTAGTGACTTTGGAGTGACTCTTTGTTGCATGCTGAGGGATAGTTATATGATCCAACTATGTTATTATTGTTGAGAGAACTTGCACTAGTGAAAGTATGAACCCTAGGCCTTGTTTCCTAGCATTGCAATACCGTTTGTGCTCACTTTTATCATTAGTTACCTTGCTGTTTTTTATTTTCAGATTACAAAAACCTTTATCTACCATCCATATTGCACTTGTATCACCATCTCTTCGCCGAACTAGTGCACCTATACAATTTACCATTGTATTGGGTGTGTTGGGGACACAAGAGACTCTTTGTTATTTGGTTGCAGGGTTGTTTGAGGGAGACCATCTTCATCCTACGCCTCCCATGGATTGATAAACCTTAAGTCATCCACTTGAGGGAAATTTGCTACTGTCCTACAAACCTCTGCACTTGGAGGCCCAACAACGTCTACAAGAAGAAGGTTGCGTAGTAGACATCAATTCGCTAAACCATATACAAGGTAATGATTTGGGTGCGGGATGGATTGATCACCATACCGACTTACTCTTATTATTCGCCTCTGCTATATGGGATGGTAAATCTGAGAGACTTACCTGTAGTAGAGAGACGACGATCAAAACCTTGTTTAAACCTTAGAATGGTATGATAATTTTTCCCTTGTACACGGCAACTGCTGCCAATCGTAGGTCATACGGTGAGGTTCAACCCAGACCCATTTCCTGCAGGGACCCAGTCAAATTGTTGGCTGACCACCATGAGATATCGATAGTTGTTTAGCATTGGCGCCAGACCCGTCAACTAAGAAGACCCAGTCATAGAAGAACCATACCCGGATAAAAGGACAGAAGAATTGAGGAAAAGGTTATGCCACTAACGGAAGAGCCAGAGAAGGAATTTTCCCGAAGATGTAAGAAAACCGACACTGTCAACCATAAGGATGGAGTATATGAGTTTTGATGGAACCGTAACGATGTTTCTAAGGGTGGTAGCACCCCAGACCTCCTGTGATGATCGATGGATTTTGAGAAGACCCCCAAACCTAACCTATTTCTTGCTAGCCTCTCCGAATCTCGAGGACGAGATTCATTTTAAGGGTGGTAGGTTTGTAACATCCCAAAATTCTAAATTTTGGAATGATATATTAAATAAATAGTTTTGGTTGATTGTTTGATTGTGGTGTGGTTGCTTGTGTGAAATTGAGTGAAATTCGAAACTTTTTGAAAGTTAAATGAGAGGGAATAAAAGGACTTTCCCAAACTTTCATTTTTGCACTTATAATCTCCATGAATTCAAATTCTTTTTCAAATACAAAACCCTAGAGAGAAGATGACATGACTTCTTCCATTTAAATAAATGAAAAGGGTTTTTGAAAATATTTGAATTTCACTTTTGGAAATATTTCAAATTCAGAAACTTTAAGCAACTCAATGATTTTCACGAGAGAAGATAAAATGACTTCTTCAAAATATATGAAATATGAGTTGGAAGTTTTAAAAGAATTAAATTCAAATTCCCATTGGAATTATTTTCCATTTGGGGTTATTTGGTTTTTATTCAAATTATTTTCTCCAAAAATAAAATATATGGAAATTAGGGTAAAATGATTCCCTACAATAGAAAATTGGAGAGAAATAAATTTGAAATTATTTTGGTATTTTTAAATTGATTTTTATTGGATTTTATTAGAGCAGTAGCACTGTTTGATTTATTTGAATTTTTGTAGATTTTATTTGACGCCAGAAAAATGTTCATCTTATAGAAAATCTTTTTCTGAAAATTTTGATATATTATATGCCTATAGTATATTTTTTTTTATTTAGTTTTATTTCATTTTCCGTAAAATTGATTTGTTTTATAAAAAAAACTCTTCGGGCCGACCGAACTGGCCCTCGCCCAGCCCGGCCGTCCCAAGTCGCCCGCGCCGCCTTCTTCCTCGCGTGCCCAAGCGGGACTCCCGCCGGAGTCCGGCGCCTCCACGGCCTCGGAGCCCCTCGCCCAAGCCGCCGTCCGCCCCCCTTGGCCTTTAAATAGCCGGACCTCGGACCTCTCTCTCTCCTCCCCATCGCTCGCAGCCGCCGCCGCTGCCGCATCTCGCCGCCCTCGCCTCCACCCTCGTCGCCGCAGCCGCGCCGCCGCCCCGCACAGCTATCGCCGCCGCCACCCCACCCCGTTCCGTAGCCGTCGTCGCCGCGCCGCCCTCACCGAAGTTCACCGCCACCGCCGCGATCCGATCTGAGCCGAGCCGCCGGTTTTAGTATCGCGAACCGGTATAACCGCTATAAAACCCGCCCCGGTTTTTCTTTAGTATTTGGTTTTATTCTTTTAGATCAATTTTATTTAGGTTTCGTTTATTTAGCGAGCGTTCGCTCGTTAGCTTCTGGTAGTGAACGATTTCGTTTTGTAGGGTTCTGTAGCGAACCTTCGTTCGATAGGATTTTTTCTTTTTCTTTTTAATTTTCGGCCAGGGACCCATCCCTGAATATTTTATTTATAGATTAGTCCCTGATTTTCAAACCTTCGCTACTTCTTGCTCGTTTATCCAAATCCAACGAAACCAACGCCCACTTCTTCGTTATGATCTCATCTATCCAGATAATAAACTTAAAGATATTTTTGAAAATTTAAAATTTGATTTTCCAAACAGATTTGTATTTGAAATTCGTTTGATCATAACTTGAGTTTTATAACTCCGTTTTAGTTGATTCTTTTTGCAAATCGAAGCTCTTGACCTAAACTTTCTGATAAGGCCAAATTAACTTAATTTTGGTACTGTTAGAAATTGTTTTCTGTTGCAAGAGTTATTTGCTTGGTTTTGAAGCTTTCTGAATTGTTTTCTTCATTCTTTCCGATCTTTTGAGTGATTGCTTATGTGTGGTTAC
Organism: Triticum aestivum; assembly: GCF_018294505.1. Classification (NCBI taxonomy): domain Eukaryota; kingdom Viridiplantae; phylum Streptophyta; class Magnoliopsida; order Poales; family Poaceae; genus Triticum; species Triticum aestivum. Next base: position 368,686,257 of record NC_057808.1, on the reverse strand, counting down.
TATTGCTTGCTTACGATAGATTGACCGGAGTGTGACAAGTAGAACTATCAGGAGTTATGAGCACGAATCATCTTAATCAATAGTACAGGCAAGTTCACACTTTGATCATATCCCTTTACTACCCAGTTTTTATGCATTAGTTTTAAACATTCAAACACTGCATTGTTAGGATTTTTGACAACATGTGGGTATTGGGAAGTAGTTGATGAGGTAGGAACCTATTGCCCTTTTATTATCAAACCCTTGGGAGTTACTTCTACGTTATGCTCATAATGCTCTGCTATGCTCGTAGACGTGGATTGGTTGAGTGTATTCATGACAGATGTGAGAGTTATCATTAATGGTTAACTTAAGGTGGTTACTTTAATACACATCTGGGTGGATTGGTTGGGGCACCCTGGGGATATACCAGTGGCTTGCCCGGACACCTGGGGATATACCAGTGTTGTCCTAGGAGATCCCAGGGTACCTGTGTGATCATCCTATGGTTTGCCACCCAGGCTCAAAGGGATCATAAGATTATTCATGCTAGAAACTTCCGTGTGCAGCCACAAGCTATTATGGGCTCTAGCATAGTTGAGTATGTTGCATGACCTCTTCTAGTGGTAGGCTAGCAGATGTAGGGGATGTAGGTTGGTACTGTCTACCCGGGGTTAGAGTTAATGCTTCTAAAAGACTGTGTCTCGGTCATCCGTTTCTCAAACACCATGTAGTGCCAGAAATCCAACGGAGGAGATCGAGTCTTGTGGGGAAAAGTGCGCAAACCTCTGCAGAGTGTACAAACTAATCATGGTTAGCCGTGTCCCCGGTTATGGACATCTTGAGTATCTGGTTCTTGGATTATCATGTTGATCTCATCACTCTAAATTAATTTGTTGGGTTGTTAATTACTTTTTAATTGGGATTGAGATGGGGATTTACCATTCTCAATGTTTATCAACTACCATGATAGTTAAACAAAATATATTCCTTTGATGTAGGGAAAAATTGGCTTTTCGCCAAAACATTATAACCATAGAGCCTCCACCAGCCATATATGCATGTAGTGATAGCTATTATTCATCATTGCTCTATGGTGTGAATTGCCAGTACATTCAATGTACTGGCCCTTTGTGGCTGCAACGTCTCATGTTGCAAGATTCTTACGACGAGTAAGTGATACGTTAGGGTTACGATTTCTACACTCAACTTTGCCGTTGGTGTTGATGGGAATCCACAACCTTGTTGTTACTTCCGCTATATGGATTGAGGTAATAGTATTTACGTTATTCATACATGTGATTTACCTCTGTTATAAATCTTTGAGTACTGTGTGTGTCAGCATACCGATCCAGGGATGACACTTAAGCACAGAGACTTGACCCATTCGGGTCGGGTCGCTACAAAAGGTTTAAGCTTGGGGGAGTTGATACGTCTCCATCGTATCTACTTTTCCAAACACTTTTTCCCTTGTTTTGGACTCTAACTTGCATGATTTGAATGGAAGTAACCTGGACTGACGCTGTTTTCAGCAGAATTGCTATGGTGTTATTTTTGTGCAGAAAAAAAGTTCTCGGAATGACCTAAAACTTCACGGAGAATATTTTTGGAATTAATAAAAAATACGGTGAAAGAATCAACACCAGGGGGGCCACACCCTGTCCACGAGGGTGGAGGGCGCACCCACCCCCTGGGGCGCCCCCCTGCCTCGTGGGCCCCCGGAGGCTCCACCGACCTTAACTCCAACTCTATATATTCACGTTCGGGGAGAAAAAAATCAGAGAGAAGGATTCATCGCGTTTTACGATACGGAGCCGCCGCCAGGCCCTAATCTCTCTCGGGGGGGCTAATATGGAGTCCGTTCTGGGCTCCGGAGAGGGGAATCCGTCACCGTCGTCATCATCAACCTTCCTCCATCACCAATTTCATGATGCTCACCGCCGTGCATGAGTAATTCCATCGTAGGCTTGCTGGACGGTGATGGGTTGGATGAGATTTATCATGTAATCGAGTTAGTTTTGTTAGGGTTTGATCCCTAGTATGCATTATGTTCTGAGATTGATGTTGCTATGACTTTGCTATGCTTAATGCTTGTCACTAGGGCCCGAGTGCCATGAATTCAGATCTAAACCTATTATGTTTTCATGAATATATGTGAGTTCTTGATCCTATCTTGCAAGTCAATAGTCACCTAGTATGTGTTATGATCCGGCAATCCCGAAGTGACAATAATCGGGACCACTCCCGGTGACGACCGTAGTTTGAGGAGTTCATGTATTCACTAAGTGTTAATGCTTTGGTCCGGTACTCTATTAAAAGGAGGCCTTAATATCCCTTAGTTTCCAATAGGACCCCGCTGCCACAGGAGGGTAGGACAAAATATGTCATGCAAGTTCTTTTCCATAAACACGTATGACTATATTCGGAATACATGCCTACAATACATTGATAAACTGGAGCTAGTTCTGTGTCACCCTATGTTATAACTGTTGCATAAGGAATCGCATCCGACATAATTATCCATCACTGATCCAATGCCTACGAGCTTTTCATATATTGATCTTTGCTTAGTTACTTTTCCGTTGCCACTGTTACAATTACTACAAATCTGCTATTGTTACTTTTACCACCGTTACCGTTACTTTCATACTACTTTGCTACTAAATACTTTGATGCAGATATTAAGTCTTTCAGGTGTGGTTGAATTGAAAACTCAACTGCTAATACTTGAGAATATTCTTTGGCTCCCCTTGTGTCGAATCAATAAATTTGGGTTGAATACTCTACCCTCGAAAACTGTTACGATCCCCTATACTTGTGGGTTATCATTGGACATCGAAATGGTTCCGGGTGAGTTCGGGCATTTACCGGCGTACCGGGAGGTGACCGGAACCCCCCGAGAAGTATATGGGCCTTATTGGGCCATAGTGGGAGAGAGGAGAAGGGAGCCTAGGAGAGGGTGCCCCCCCCAAGCCCAATCCGAATTGGGTAGGGGGCCGGCCTCCCCTTTCCTTCCCCCTCTCTCCCCCTTCCTTCCTCTCCTAATCCAACTAGGGAAAGGGAGGAATCCTCCCCTTGGGTGCGCCATAGAGGGTCGGCCCTCCCCCTCCTCCACTCCTTTATATACGGGGAGGGGGGCACCCCGTAGACACACAAGTTGACAGTTGTCTTAGCCGTGTGAGGTGCCCCCTCCACAGATTCCACCTCGGTCATATCGTTGTAGTGCTTAGGCGAAGCCCTGCATCGGTAACTTCATCATCACCGTCATCACGCCGTCGTGCTGACGAAGCTCTCCCTCGACACTCAGCTGGATCGAGAGTTCGTGGGACGTCACCGAGCCGAAGGTGTGCAGATCACGGAGGTGCCGTACTTTCGGTACTAGGATCGGTCGGATCGTGAAGACGTATGACTACATCAACCGCGTTGTCATAATGCTTCCGCTTTTGGTCTACGAGGGTACGTAGACAACACTCTCCCCTCTCGTTGCTATGCATCACCTAGATGGATCTTGCGTGTGCGTAGGATTTTTTTTGAAATTACTGTGTTCCCTGACAACTGGAAGCGGAACTGCCCCAAGTATTTGGCGGATAATAAGGATGGCCAAGTGAAAGGTATATTTGATATACATGTTCTTGATGTGTACCTTACTAATGCTCGCAGTAGTGCCTGGGTATTTGATACTGGTTCTGTTTCTCATATTTGCAACTCGAAACATGGACTATGGATTAAGTGAAGATTGGCTAAGGACGAGGTGACGATGCGCGTGGGAAATGGTTCCAGATTCGATGTGATCGCCGTCGGCACGCTACCTCTACATCTACCTTTGGGATTAGTTTTAGACCTGAATAATTGTTATTTGGTGCCAGCGTTAAGCATGAACATTATATCTGGATCTTGTTTGATGCGAGACGGTTATTCATTTAAATCAAAGAATAATGGTTATTCTATTTTTATGAGTAATATCTTTTATGGTCATGTACCCTTGATGAGTGGTCTATTTTTACTAAATCTCGATAGTAGTGACATACATATTCATAGTATTGAAGCCAAAAGATATAAGTTTAATAATGATAGGGCAACTTATTTGTGGCACTGCCAGGTCATATTGGTGTAAAGCGCATGAAGAAACTCCATGCTGATGGGCTTTTGGAATCACTTGATGCTTGCGAACCATGCCTCATGGGCAAGATGACTAAGACTCCGTTCTCCGGAACAATGGAGCGAGCAATAGACTTGTTGGAAATAATACATACTGATGTATGTGGTCCGATGAGTGTTGAGGCTCGCGGCGGGTATGGTTATTTTCTTACCTTCACAGATGATTTGAGCAGATGTGGGTATATCTACTTGATGAAACATAAGTCTAAAACATTTGAAAAGTTTAAAGAATTTCAGAGTCAAGTGGAAAATCATCGTAACAAGAAAATAAAGTTTCTACGATCTGGTCATGGAGGAGAATATTTGAGTTACGAGTTTGGTCTTCATTTGAAACAATGCGGAATAGTTTCGCAACTGACGCCACCCAGAACACCACAACATAATGGTGTGTCCGAACGTCGTAACCGCACTTTATTAGATATGGTGCGATCTATGATGTCTCTTACTGATTTACCGCTATCGTTTTGGGGTTATGCTTTAGAGACGGCTGCATTCACGTTAAATAGGGCACCATCTAAATCCGTTGAGACGACACCATATGAACTGTGGTTTGGCAAGAAACCCAAGTTGTTGTTTCTTAAAGTTTGGAGCTGCGATGCTTATGTGAAAAAGCTTCAACCTGATAAGCTCGAACCCAAACCGGAGAAATGTGTCTTCATAGGATACCCAAAGGAGACTGTTGGGTACACCTTCTATCACAGATCTGAAGGCAAGATATTCGTTGCTAAGAATGGATCCTTTCTAGAGAAGGAGTTTCTCTCGAAAGAAGTGAGTGGGAGGAAACTAGAACTTGATGAGGTAACTGTACCTGCTCCCTTATTGGAAAGTAGTTCATCACATAAATCAGTTCATGTGATTCCTACACCAATTAGTGAGGAAGCTAATGATAATGATCATGAAACTTCTGATGAAGTTACTACCGAACCTCGTAGGTCAACCAGAGTAAGATCCGCACCAGAGTGGTATGGTAATCTTGTTCTGGAGGTCATGTTACTTGACCATGACGAACCTATGAACTATGAGGAAGCGATGATGAGCCCAGATTCCGCGAAATGGCTTGAGGCCATGAAATCTAAGATGGGATCCATGTATGAGAACAAAGTGTGGACTTTGGTTGACTTGCCCGATGATCGGCAAGCCATAGAGAATAAATGGATCTTCAAGAAGAAGACTGACGCTGACAGTAATGTTACTGTCTACAAAGCTCGACTTTTTGCAATAGGTTTTCGACTAGTTCAAGGAGTTGACTACGATGAGACCTTCTCACCTGTAGCGATGCTTAAGTCCGTCTGAACCATGTTAGCAATTGTCGCATTTTATGATTATTAAATTTGGCAAATGGATGTCAAAACTGCATTCCTGAATGGATTTCTAGAAGAAGAGTTGTATATGATGCAACCCGAAGGTTTTATCGATCCAAAGGATGCTAACAAAGTGTGCAAGCTCCAGCGATCCATTTATGGACTGGTGCAAGCATCTCAGAGTTGGAATAAACGTTTTGATAGTGTGATCAAAGCATATGGTTTTATACAGACTTTTGGAGAAGCCTGTATTTACAAGAAAGTGAGTGGGAGCTCTGTAGCATTTCTAATATTATATGTGGATGACATATTATTGATTGGAAATGATATAGAATTTCTGGATAGCATAAAAGGATACTTGAATTAGAGTTTTTCAATGAAAGACCTCGGTGAAGCTGCTTATATATTGGGCATCAAGATCTATAGAGATAGATCAAGACGCTTAATTGGACTTTCACAAAGCACATACCTTGATAAAGTTTTGAAGAAGTTCAAAATGGATCAAGCAAAGAAAGGGTTCTTGCCTCTGTTACAAGGTGTGAAGTTGAGTCAGACTCAATGCCCGACCACTGCAGAAGATAGAGAGAAAATGAAAGTCATTCCCTATGCTTCAGCCATAGGTTCTATCATGTATGCAATGCTATGTACCAGACCTAATGTGTGCCTTGCCATTAGTTTAGCAGGGAGGTACCAAAGTAATCCAGGAGTGGATCACTGGACAGCGGTCAAGAACATCCTGAAATACCTGAAAAGGACTAAGGATATGTTTCTCATTTATGGAGGTGACAAAGAGCTCATCGTAAATGGTTACGTCGATGCAAGCTTTGACACTGATCCGGATGACTCTAAGTCGCAAACCGGATACGTATTTATATTGAACGGTGGAGCTGTCAGTTGGTGCAGTTCTAAGCAAAGCGTCGTGGCGGCATTTACATGTGAAGCGGAGTACATAGCTGCTTCGGAATCAGCAAATGAAGGAGTCTGGATGAAGGAGTTCATATCCGGTCTAGGTGTCATACCTAGTGCATCGGGTCCAATGAAAATCTTTTGTGATAATACTGTTGCAATTGCCTTGGCAAAGGAATCCAGATTTCACAACAGAACCAAGAGCATCAAGATACGCTTCAATTCCATCCGCGATCAAGTCAAGGAGGGAGACATAGAGATTTGCAAGATACATATGGATCTGAATGTTGCAGACCCGTTGACTAAGCCTCTGTTACACCCACGATGCGGCTATATCTCCCACGTGTCGAGGCACGACTTAGAGGCATAACCGCATTGTAGGTTTTGTCGCAAGAAGGGTCATCTTCACACAATCCCATGTAATGAACAAGAATGGGATAAAGAGAGTTGGCTTGCAATTGCCACTTCACACAATACATGAATTAATTCATACATCATCCAAAATCCACACATAGACCGACTACGTTCAAAATCCAAATGAAAAGAAGATAACCCCAAATGCTAGATCCCCGATCATCCCAACTGGGCTCCACTACTGATCATCAAGAAACGAAACATAGTAACGACCAAGTTCCTCGTCGAACTCCCACTTGAGCTCAGTTGCGTCACCTGCACTGGTATCGTCGGCACCTGCAACTGTTTTGGTAGAATCTGTGAGTCACGAGGACTCAGCAATCTCACACCCGCGAGATCAAGACTATTTAAGCTTATAGGAAGGATGGGGTAATGAGGTGGAGCTGCAGCAAGCACTAAGCATATATGGTGGCTAACATACGCAAATAAGAGCGAGAAGAGGAGCAACGCAACGGTCGCGAAGCTAGGAATGATCAAGAAGTGATCCTGGAACTGCTTACGTTCATACATAACCCAAACCGTGTTCACTTCCCGGGCTCCGCCGAAAAGAGACCATCACGGCTACGCACACGGTTGATGTATTTTAATTAAGTCAAGGGTCAAGTTCTCTACAACCGGACATTAACAAATTCCCATCTGCCACATAACCGCGGGCACGGCTTTCGAAAGATAATACCCTGCAGGGGTGTCCCAACTTAGCCCATTATAAGCTCTCACGGTCAACGAAGGATATTCCTTCTCCCGGGAAGACCCGATCAGTCTCGGAATCCCGGTTTACAAGACATTTCGACAATGGTAAAACAAGACCAGCAAAGCCGCCCGAATGTGCCGACAAATCCCAATAGGAGCTGCACATATCTCGTTCTCAGGGCACACCGGATGGGCAAGACGTCGGGTTGGCATAGACCCTGGTTGCTCAGGGGGCGCCGGACATCGCCCAGTTTGGACCAGCACTCGAAGGAGCACTGGCCCGGGGGTTTAAATAAAGATGACCCTCGGGCTCGCAAAAACCCAAGGGAAAAAGGCTTAGGTAGGCAAATGTAAAACCAAGGTTGGGCCTTGCTGGAGGAGTTTTATTCAAGGCGAACTGTCAAGGGGGTCCCATAAATCACCCAACCACGTAAGGAACGCAAAATCAAGGAACATAACATCGGTATGACGGAAACTAGGGCGGCAAGAGTGGAACAAAACACCAGGCATAAGGCCGAGCCTTCCACCCTTTACCAAATATATAGATGCATTAATTAAATAAGAGATATTGTGATATGCCAAAAATATCCATGTTCCAACATGGAACTAACTTCAACTTCACCTGCAACTAGCAACGCTATAAGAAGGGCTGAGCAAAAGCGGTAACTTAGCCAAACAACGGTTTGCTAGGAAAGGATGGTTAGTGGCTTGACATGGCAACATGGGAGGCATGAAATAGCAAGTGGTAGGTAGCGCAGCATAGCAATAGAGCGAACAACTAGCAAGCAAAGATAGAAGTGATTTCGAGGGTATGGTCATCTTGCCTGCAAGGTTCTCAGAGTTGTCGAAAGCTTGATCCTCGTAAGCTTTCTCAACAGGTTCCTCGTAAGCATTCTCGTCTCCCGGCTCTACCCAAAGCAAGAACACAAGCAAAGGACCAACAATCAATCACGGGAAATGCACAAGCAACATGATGCAATACATGGCATGATATGCGAGATGTGATATGCAATGCATATGCGTGCTCCGGAAGGGAAAAGATGAACAAGGCATCAACTTGGCAAACCAAGTATGCCGCTGGAAAGATGAGATGATTTTGGTTGAAATCGATATAAGGATCACCAGAATCGGATGCACGGTTTGCAAATGACAAGGAAAACAACGATGGCACAATTCTGCGATTAACAGCATGATGCTACTTAGTATGCAACAAGAAGCTAAGCTACTGCACTCCAATATAACAACAAAGCATATGACAGTGATGTACTCAAGATGCTTGACAAAAGATGAACACTGAGCTACGGCTAGATCACACCATAACAGGTTCAAACAAGTCTGGCAAAAGTGCAAAAGATATCAGCTTCTCAGACTTGGGTGAAAATACTAACATGCCAGAAATAACATCAGGAAGCCATGTTTAGAGCAAGAAAACAGTGTGCTACAGGAACATATCATAGCAAATCAAGGCATGGAATGAATCTACTAAATGCATAGAACAAAAGTCCCTTACTGACCATGAGCCAAAAAGGCACAGAAGATATGATGGCACCCATGTAAACATAGCAAGTTTCGTTAACAGGTTTCAGACTTAGCAGAAAACAGAGCATGGCATCAACAAAATTATGAAGGCATCTTTGTGAGCTCGATTCACTCAACATAAAGCATTGCATGACAAAACAATCATACCAACAGCAAGAAGACATGTTCATGAAGCTAACCATGGCAAGAGCAAGTTCATAGCATGCATGGATCACTAGCAACATCCATGGCAAAAATTGAATAGCATGTTAACATTCTGCCAGGAACATTTTATAGCAAAAGTAGAGCAAGATTGAGACATTCTAGGGCACTCCATAATTGCAAACAGGGGCATGTATGGATAGAGCACGTATATATGTCCAAGATATCCTTAATGAACATACTCAAAAGAAGCACGGATCTCACTGTAGCCACATGGATATATGGCATCAAAATAACAGCAGGAAAAGACGGCAAAATCCCAAGTCCCTGAAAACAGAAACATCACGAAGCCTAGTTTGCATGCTTGTGCTAGTCACCACATAGATCACAAAAATACATGGCAAGCACCTCTGTAAATATGGCATGACCTAGATCAAAACACATGTAGAGCTCATGCTCATAAGATGCACACATCAAACGCAACAAAAATAACGAAACATCAAGTTCTGTTAACAGACAGCAGTTAACATCATATACCACTCTTGCAACGATGATTTAGGCATCACGATGAACTCAAACAAACATGGCACAATGGAACAAAATGAAGAGAATCTACTGATGAACATTTTGATATATCATATGCATGAATCGAACTAACGAGCACGGAGATATGACTAGTCAAAGGAGGCAACATAATATGACAGCAAAAAGGACTTGGAGGAAATTTCGGGGTCAACCTTCTCAGATCTAGGGTTCGCACGCGAACCGAGGCGGGGCCGGAGCTCGCCGGAGACGGCGCCGGAGAGGACGAGGGAGGGCCGGAGACGTGGCGGCAGTGCCGGATTCGGGCGGCGCCGGCCCGGATCTGGCCGGAGCCGGAGACGACGGCGACGGGCGGGGCACTCGGGCGCCGGGTGCGGGGCGGCCGGCGGCGGGGTCGGCGGCGACCGGGGCGGCGGCGCGGCAGAGAAGCACGGGCGGCGCGGTGCTCGGGCGGCGCGGTGCTCGGGCGGCGACCGAGCCGCGGGAGGCGCGGGGCGGCGATGGGCTCGGGGAGGGCCCTGCGCGGGCCTGGCGGGCCGGCGGCGGCGGACGGTGGCGGAGGACACGTGGCAGCCTCCGATTGGCTGCGGGCGGCGGCGCGGACGCGTCTGGTCCGATCCGGACGTGTCCGGCGGCGGACAGGGAGCGGGGCTAGGGTTTTGGACCCGGATTTGGAGGAGGGGTGCACATATTTATAGCTAGAGGGAGCTAGGAGACTTCAAATGGAGTGTAGTTTTCGCCCACACGATCGTGATCCAACGACGAAGAGCATGGAAGTGGTTTAGATGGGTTATTGGGCTGTTTTAGAGGGGTGTTGGGCTGCAACACACAAGAGGCCTTTGCGGTTACCCGGTTAACCGTTGGAGCATCAAACGGCCTCCAAATGAAACGAAACTTGACAGGTGGTCTACCGGTGGTGTACCAAGGCCACTTGGCAAATCTCGGTCCATTCCAAGAACGTTTAACACCCGCTCGCGAAAAGAGACAAGAGGGGTGCGCCGGTGCATGTGGGAGTGTCGGGTTGCAAAACGGACAACGGGGAAATGCTCGGACGCATGAGACGAACACGTATGCAAATGAGATGCACATGATGACATGATATGAAATGCATGACATGAACAAAATACAAAACGAAGAAAAAACCCAACCACGAGGAAATATCATAACACATAGCCGAAAATGGCAAGAGTTGGAGTTACAAATATGGAAAGTCACATCCGGGCTGTTACAGCCTCTCTCACAAGCAAAACATGATCAGCACCAAGACTCCATGGGTGTTAGAATCATTACTATGTAATCTAGATTATTGACTCTAGTGCAAGTGGGAGACTGAAGGAAATATGCCCTAGAGGCAATAATAAAGTTGTTATTTATATTTCCTTATATCATGATAAATGTTTATTATTCATGCTAGAATTGTATTAACCGGAAACTTAGTACATGTGTGAATACATAGACAAACAGAGTAACACTAGTATGCCTCTACTTGACTAGCTCGTTAATCAAAGATGGTTAAGTTTCCTAGCCATAGACATGAGTTGTCATTTGATGAACGGGATCACATCATTAGAGAATGACGTGATTGACTTGACCCATCCGTTAGCTTAGCACTATGATCGTTTAGTTTATTGCTATTACTTTCTTCATGACTTATACATGTTCCTATGACTATGAGATTATGCAACTCCCGAATACCGAAGGAACACTTAGTGTGCTATCAAATATCACAACATAACTGGGTGATTATAAAGATGCTCTACAGGTGTCTCCGATGGTGTTTGTTGAGTTGGCATAGATCGAGATTAGGATTTGTCACTCCGATTGTCGGAGAGGTATCTCTGGGCCCACTCGGTAATGCACATCACTATAAGCCTTGCAAGCAATGTGACTAAAGAGTTAGTTGCGGGATGATGCATTACGGAATGAGTAAAGAGACTTGCCGGTAACGAGATTGAACTAGGTATGATGATACCGACGATCGAATCTCGGACAAGTAACATACCGATGACAAAGGGAACAACGTATGTTGTTATGCAGTTTGACCAATAAAGATCTTTGTAGAATATGTAGGAACCAATATGAGCATCCAGTTTCCGCTATTGGTTATTGACCGGAGATGAGTCTCGGTCATGTCTACATAGTTCTCGAACCCGTAGGGTCCGCTCGCTTAACGTTCGATGACGATCGGTATTATGAGTTTATGTGTTTTGATGTACCGAAGGTAGTTCGGAGTCCCGGATGTGATCACGGACATGACGAGGAGTATCGAAATGGTCGAGACATGAATATTGATATATTGGAAGGCTATGTTTGGACACCAGAAAGGTTTCAAATATGTTCGGGCATTTTCCAGAGTACCGGGGGTTACCGGAACCCCCTGGGGGGTTAATGGTCCTTCATGGGCCATAGTGGAAGAGAGGAGGAGGCGTCCAAGTGGAGGGGCGTGCCCCCCAAGCCCAATCCGAATTGGGGAGGGGGGCCGGCCCCCCTTTCCTTCTCTCCCCCTTCCCCTTCCTTCCCCTCCTAGTTGGACTAGGAAAGGGGGGAACCTACTCCTAGTAGGAGTAGGATCCCCCCCCTTGGGGCGCGTCCTATGAGGCTGGCCGGCCCCCTCCTCCACTCCTTTATATACGGGGAGGGGCACCCCATAGACACACAAGTTGACCTTAGCCGTGTGCGGTGCCCCCCTCCATAGATTTCCAGCTCGGTCATATTTTCGTAGTGCTTAGGCGAAGCCCTGCGTCGGTAACTTCATTATCACCGTCAACACGCCGTCGTGCTGACGAAACTCTCCCTCGACCTCAGCTGGATCTAGAGTTCATGGGACGTCATCGAGCTGAACGTGTGCAGATCGCGGAGGTGTCGTGTGTTCGGTACTTGATCGGTTGGATCGCGAAGACGTTCGACTACATCAACCGCGTTACTAAACGCTTCCGCTTTCGGTCTACGAGGGTACATGGACACACTCTCCCCGCTCATTGCTATGCTTCTCCTAGATAGATCTTGCGTGATCGTATGATTTTTTTGAAATACTACGTTTCCCAACAATCAGCTCGCTCCATTGTTCCGTAGAACGTAGGTTTAGTCATCTTTCCCATGAGGCATTGTTTGCAAGTTTCAAATGATTCATAATCAAGTGATTCCAAAAGTCCATCCACATGGAGTTTCTTCATGCGCTTTACACCAATATGACCTAAACGGCAGTGCCACATGTATGTTGCACTATCATTATCAACTTTGCATCTTTTGGCATCAATATTATGAATATGTGTATCACTATGATCGAGATTTAATAGACCATTCACATTGGGTGTATGACCATAGAAGGTTTTATTCTTTTAAACAGAACAACAATTATTCTCTGACTTAAATGAATAATTGTATTGCATTAAACACGATCTAATCATGTTCATGCTCAACGCAAACACCAAATAACATTTATTTAGGTTCAACACTAACCCCGAAGGTAGAGGGAGTATGCGATGGTGATCGTATCAACCTTGGAATTACTTCCAACACACATCGTCACCTCGTCCTTAACTAGTGTTTGTTTATTTTGCAACTCTTGTTTCGATTTATTAATCTTAGCAACTGAACCGGTATCAAATACCGAGGGGTTCCTATAAACACTAGTAAAGTACACATCAATAACATGTATATCAAATATACCTTTGTTAATTTGCCATCCTTCTTATCCGCCAAGTATCTCGGGCAATTCCGCTTCCAGTGACCATTCCCTTTGCAGTAGAATCACTCAGTGTCGGTGTCAAAACCGGCGGATCTCGGGTAGGGGGTCCCGAACTATGCGTCTAAGGCCAATGGTAACAGGAGACGGGGGACACAATGTTTACCCAGGTTTGGGCCCTCTCTATGGAGGTAATACCCTACTTCCTGCTTGATTGATCTTGATGAATATGAGTATTATAAGAGTTGATCTACCACGAGATCGTAATGACTAAACCCTAGAAGTCTAGCCTGTATGACTATGGTAATGAGTCTCTCCCCTCCGGACTAAGTCCTCCGGTTTATATAGGCACCGGGGAGGATCTAGGGTTACACAAGGTCGGTTACAAAGAAAGGAATTTACATATTTGGTTGCCAAGCTCGCGTTCCACGCCAAGGAGAGTCCCATCTGGATACGGGTGCAATCTTCGGTCTCCGTATCTTCATAGCCCATCAGTCCGGCCCATGGCTAATAGGCCGGGCGCCCGAGGACCCCTTAGTCCAGGACTTCCTCAGTAGCCCCTGAACTCGGCTTCAATGACGAGGAGTCCGGCGCGCAGATTTGTCTTCGTCATTGCAAGGCGGGTTCCCCTTTTCGAACCCCAAGATTATCTTCGGTCATAATGAATGTATCCGGACCTGTACACACAACCGCAGAGAGCATAATATTCCACGAGTCCAGTCTGCTGACAACTTTCTTACGACATGACATTACGTCTGCCCGGTCATTATTTCGAACCGTTTTTCGCCTGCCACCCCATGTTCCGAGACGCGGTTACCGCTGGCACGTTTTGTCAAAGCAGAGATCGTGTCCCCTTATCGCGGGATTCTCATCAATATGGGCGTCGGTAGCCCAACCGTGCCGTTTACACAACCCTTGGGAATAGGCGAGCTTTTAAGGCGAGTGGGGAGGCGCTTGATATTCATGGCCTTTATAAGGGGATAAGGATTCCCTTTCTTCACCCACGCCTTCTCTCTCTGCCCTTCCATCCTTGAGCTCCAACGCCCAAGTTCTAGCTTTCCCCATCCGAGAGAACATTCCAGTCATGTCCGGATCCGGAGCTGGAGGCAAATGGATGGCCTCCTCTATTAAGAAGAAGGACATCAAGGAGCTCCGGGAGGCCGGATACCTGGCCAAGGAGATCGTTCATCGACTTCCGGCAAAGGGACAGATTGTCCCTACCCCAGAGCCCCATGAGAGGGTTGTGTTTCTCACACATTTCGTCCGCGGGCTGGGATTCCCTCTCCACCCGCTTATCCGTGGACTGATGTTTTACTACGGGCTGGACTTCCACGATCTAGCCCCCAACTTTATCCTCAATATCTCGGCATTTATTGTCGTGTGCGAGGCTTTCCTCCGTATCCCGCCTCACTTCGGCCTATGGCTGAAGACCTTTAATGTGAAGCCGAAGGTGGTGAGCGGCCAACAAGCAGAGTGCGGAGGCGCCATGGTGGGCAAGATGCCCAATGTCACTTGGCCCGAAGGCACCTTTGCGGAGACGGTGAAGGGGTGGCAGTCGGGGTGGTTCTACATCACTGAGCCGCGCGACACCAACTGGGCGGCGGTCCCCAAATTCCGATCCGGAGTTCCGATGCGGCTCACCTCCTGGCAAGAGAGGGGCCTGACCTGGGGTTCCTCGAACAAGCTGACTGGGCTCCAGACGTGCGTCTAGAACATGATAACCAAGGGAATCAAGCTTGTCAACATGATCCAGGTTATGCTCATCCGCCGGATCCTTCCGTGCCAACGCCAGACTTGCTATTCGTGGGAATTCGACCCGGCCAAGCACCAGACGGTACTAGAGCTCTTCGGCACAACGTATGAAGACATCTGGAAAGTGCTCTTCAAGGCCGGCGAGACACCACTGCCCACGACCGAGGATCGCGGGCTTAGCTTAAAATGCCAGGCAAATTTGGTAAGTTCTTTCATGTTTTCAAGGTATACCCTTTACTGGCATATTTTGAGGAAGGAGTTTAAGCCTTCCTATCCATTCTTTTCAGGCCTGGATCGAGGTAGCGGGGCGGATTAACTGCCCGGCTCCGCTACCCGAAGACCAAGAATTCCCACTTCTGACGAAGATGCTTTTTTCGGCGCCTTATGAGGTGCCGGAGAAGAAAGCCAAGAAAACGGTCAAAGGGGCCAGGAGGGGCCCTTGCCGAAAAGGTGCTTCGGACATGACATCTAAAGACGGGACTCACTCTTCGTCAGCCGAAGAGGGCGACGAGGAGGAGGAAGAAAGCAACTCCCCGCCTGAGGGGGGGGAAGGAAGAAAAGGGTGGCCTCCACAAATCTGGAGGCAAAGGCGCCCAAGCGAGGGAAGGACTCTCTCGCGGATAACTCCGCGTGGGATGTCGATAGTAGTCCGGAGCGATCTCCCCGGACCAAGCCGCGGGCCGCATCGTAAGTACCAAAATCCTTATGCATGTCCAAATGTCTGGTCTTTCCGCTTTGTAATATTAATATGTTTAAATTATGCTATTGCAGTCCAGCCCGTAACAGCTCCCCGCGATCCTCCACTGGAGGTTCGCTAGATTCAAAGGAGATGGCCAGCGTGTCACCGCCGCCTGCTCACTCTCCCCCAGCCAAGGGCGATGATGAGGTGGTGTCCCAAAGGACCTTCACAGGTCAGGGAGAGGTTCCGGAGGCCGTCGGGGTGGCGCCAAAGGATGGCTCCTCGGCCGCCGGACACCTGGGGGAGAAAGCCCCCGAGGGGACTGGTGATGGGGGCCAAGTTCAATTCCGCCCTCCGCCGGATACCATTCCGGAGGCCTACACGGCTCTGGAGTTAAGCGAGCAGCCTTCCCCAAAGGGAGGAGGTGTGCATTTTCCGCCGGTGACCTCTGTTCAATCAGAGGTGCCGGATAATCCGCTGGAAGCACTGCGAGGCGCTTCCATTGTGGACGAACACCGTATCCTTATGGGCACGGTGATCGAAAAGGTTTAGTCCGCTAAAAGCGGACTGACCGAAGCCTACGCTACTTTTCTAACAGGCTTTGAGGTAAATAATGTAATTGTAGAAAGAATATCACAGTGTAGACAGTAGCCCCTGATACTCTGTTCGGTGTTCGGAAAGAAAAAGCTGATCAGAGGATCAAAATAATTTTCGCAGGAGTCTAACATAAGATGTCTATGTGAATGAGCAGGCGTCGCTGCTAGCTACTGCCGCTCATACTGCGGAGGCCTCCGGTCTGAAGCAGAACCTGGAGCGGGCCCGAGGAAGAGCTCGGCCTTGTGAGGAAGCAGCTAGAGGACAGCCAAGGTATGCAGTAACCTGCGTGTATATTTAGGAAGGATGAATGGTTCATGCTGACTAAAGTGTCATGAACTTTATTAGGGGCCACGGCCAAGGTGGCAGCCCTCAAGAAGGCGTTAGCCGAGGCCGAGGACAAAGCGGCCAAGGAACGCGCCGCGCGCGAGAAGCAGGAGGACTGGGTCGGCGAGGTCCAGCAAGAGCTTCAGGACGCCGTCAAAAGGTACGAGTCCTTGGAGCATGATTCTAAGACACAAGAGTCCGAACTTGCGAAGGCCCGCCAGAGCGCATAAGATGCCCGAGCCGAAGCCCAGAGTGCCCTCCAGGAAATCCAGGCAGCCAAGAAGATCACAGCGGGTAAGGCTTTCATTATGCAAAGCAAGTCTGTGACGAAAACATTCCTTTTACTTACCCGAATTTGGAGCTCTCCGGGGGCGTTTACGGATTTGCCACGCAGCATATCAGATGCTGCCAAGTTCTATCAAGCTGAAGGAGGGAACTCTACGGAGAAGCTGTTCTGGTCTCGATACCTTGGACCAGAACATCCGGTGCCCTTTAGCGACCAGCTAAAATAGCTGGTCAAGCTGCACAAGGTAGCCGAGCTAGCCATGAAGGACCTAATAGTCCGGCTATGGCCTGCCGAGCCCATGCCCAGCAGCTACTTCGGACTTGTGAAGCAGCTTGTGAGTGCCTGCCCGCGGCTGGAAGTCGTGAAGCGGTCGGTTTGCATTGAAGGTGCACGGATGGCCTTTGCCCGCGCCAAGATGCACTAGGTGAAGATGGACGCCAAAAAGCTGATGACCGAGGGGCCGCCTGAGGGCAAGGAGCACCGCCGACCCGAGCTATATTTTGATAGTGTCCTGGAGGGATCCCGCCTTGTGGCGGAGCAATGTGCGAAGGATGTTATATTCCCATGAAAACTTTCACGTTATCATGTCCTGTAATATGAAACAAGGTCGTTATGTAATATAATGCTTGTGACTTTAAAATTTTACCTCCTGTGCGGCCGTTTATGAAATCTGAGGGTTGGCCAGTCGTCGGCTTCTGCCCCCACGTAGATAGTACGGGGGTGTTAGGGATAAATCTAAACACTCTTTACTCCACATTCTGGTCCTTAAAGGAGGTGTTTAGCGCAACGAACAAGGCAATCAAACTATACGACCTTTATCGCCCTCACTTAGCCATAGGAGTTTGACAATGAAGATTTTGGCGAAGCCCCTGGTATTCGGAAGGCCGAACTAGGGGAGCTATACACACCTAATCGGATAAAACCCGATTCCTCGCGTAAAGCGGAAGAAAATCTCTAAGGATTTGAAACCTCTCGAACAGCTGACCAGCTCCCGCCGCATCATGACAGTCAGTTTACGACTTTCTCTACTGAGGTGTTCGTCCGGGAGAAACGGGACAAAATCGCAGTAGTTCTCCCTTTACTACCCTAGCCAATATAGCAGAACATAAGGTAGTAAGCACAGGAGCCGGGCAACCCAACTATTGACCAAAGACATGATTCGGAGCCGATGCATATAATGTTATAAGTTTGGGGTGCCGAACTGTACTGTAAAAGTATTCGGACTTTATTGCCGTATTGCGGAGCTTGATGAAGCCCCTGGCGAAGTAATACGTACCGGGGTGTACGAGTGCAATGAGTAATAAATACCAAGGCAAGGAAAAATAAGTAATAAGCTGACGCTGCCAATTAATTTCCATTGTGATTTGATTAATGCGTCGAGGCGCACTTATGAAAGTGATACGATAAGCGATTAAGGCTATTTAATATGCCATGGCCAAGAGCGAGTTGCGTGCGGGTATTTAAAACAGGTATAGCGATCATTAGCAGAGACCACCTGGGGATTCCCTTGTACGTCAAAGCTCCTTCCTTCCTTGGTGTATTTTATCCTTTGACAGGACCAGCAATCAGGCCGTCAAAGAAGGCCTATGCGAAAAAAGGAGACTTGAAAAAGGAAAAGAGGAAAATTGAGAGTGTCCGGGATCGATCGAGCCGAAATGTGGATCACAAGCTATCTATGCCTCCGTCGATGCCCATGGAATTTTGAGTGTGTAGTTATGTGCGTGTGGTATGAATGCCACTACTTGAGCGGGGCTGGGACGGAGGCCGAATTGCTAATCGAGCTCTTGACGAGCCGAGCTATCCTGTTGCAGCGTAGTCTGGACTCTTTTGACGGTGTCCGGGGGCTCGGCAGCCGGATTTCGGTTCTGCTTTAGAAGGCCGCTCTGTACTTCTGCTGCTAGGGCGGCGGTGTGCTCTTCTGTACGGAGGGAGCGTTCCGTGTTTCCGTTGACCGTTATGATGCCGTGTGGACCGGGCATCTTGAGCTTAAGGTAAGCATAGTGCGGCACCGCGTTGAAGCGAGCAAATGTGGTCCATCCGAGCAGTGCGTGATAACCGCTGCGGAATGGGACGATGTCGAAGATTAACTCTTCGCTTCAGAAATTATCAGGGGATCCGAAGACAACCTCTAGTGTGATTGAGCCCGTGCACCGGGCCTCTACACCTAGTATGACTTCTTTAAAGGTGGTCTTTGTGGGCTTGATCCGTGATGGGTTAATGCCCATTTTGCGCACTGTGTCCTGATAGAGCAGGTTCAGGCTGTTGCCGCCGTCCATGAGGACTCGTGTCAGGTGAAATCCATCAATGATTGGGTCGAGGACCAATGCCGTTGAACCGCCATGACGGATACTGGTCGGATGGTCCCGACGATCAAAGGTGATCGGGAATGACGACCATGGGTTGAATTTTGGGGCGACTGGCTCTATCGCGTAGACGTCCCTGAGTGCGCGCTTGCGCACCCTCTTGGGGATGTGTGTAGCGTATAGCATGTTCACCGTTTTGACCTGAGGGGGAAACTTCTTCTGTCCCCCTGTGTTTGGCTGCCGGGGCTCCTCGTCATCGTCTTTGCTCTGCGATCCCTTTTCCTTGGTCTCAGTATTTAACTTGCCGGCTTGTTTAAAAACCCAGCAATCTCTGTTGGTATGGTTGGATGGTTTGTCTGGGGTGCCATGTATCTGGCACGGTCGGTCGAGTATGCGGTCCAAGCCGGATTGTCCCTGATTGTTTCTTATGTACGGCTGTTTCCGCTGACTGGACTTGGAGCCGCTGAATCCGGCATTGACAGTAGTGTCATTGGTGTTGTCGCCATTGCTTTAGCATTTGTGTCTGCTGCGTCGGAGCTTGCCATTGCTGTTTTTGATCTCGGAGGGGCCTGCCTCGCTTGCTGTGTTTTTGCTGCGAGCCAGCCAACTATCCTCACCCGCGCAAAAGCGGGTCATGAGTGTCGTGAGGGCTGCCATGGATTTTGGCTTTTCCTGGCCGAGGTGGTGAGCGAGCCATTCGTCACGGATGCTATGTTTAAAGGCCGTTAGGGCTTCGGCATCCGGACAGTCGACGATCTGGTTCTTTTTAGTTAGGAACCTAGTCCAGAATTTCCTGGCTAACTCTCCAGGTTGCTGGACTATGTGACTTAAGTCATTGGCATCTGGTGGCCGGACATAAGTACCTTGGAAGTTGTCAAGGAAAGCTTCTTCCAAGTCCTCCCAGCTGCCAATGGAATTTTCAGGCAGACTATTTAGCTAGTGCCGAGCTGGCCCTTTGAGTTTTAGTGGGAGGTATTTGATGGCATGAAGATCATCCCCGCGGGCCATGTGGATGTGAAGAATGAAATCCTCGAACCAGACCGCGGGGTCGGTTGTTCCATCGTATGATTCGATGTTTACGAGTTTGAATCCTTCTGGGAATTCATGACCCGTTACTTCATCAGTGAAGCAAAGAGGGTGTGCGGCGCCTCTATATCGGGCCGCATCGCGACGCAGCTCCGATGGAGTCCGTCTGCGATTTTCAGCCCGGGCGTGACTAGGTTTGTCACGTCCGAATGGGTAGCCGTCCTCACGTGTCAAGGCACGTCCTTGCGATCCGTAGATCGATCTTGCATGTCCTGCTCTACTGTCCAGGTCCTGCCGGAGGTCATATGTATAACCCCGAGCTGTTTTGTCTCTGTTTTTTTCGTGGCGGTGGGGCGGGTTGCTGTTCGGCATGAGTTGCTGCTCTATCCCGACCACGTGGTGGTTGGTCCGCCGCACTGTCCCGACAGCGTGGTGGCCGGTCGGCCGCATTGCGCGGGGGAGGTATGGGCTCCGGCGCCTCCTCGTCGAACTGAGGTAGCAGTTTGCGTTTCGGGTAACTCTTGACTGGGCGTTTAAGGCCGTATTCCTTGGCTACCAGGACGTCGGTCCATCTGTCATTAAGCAGGTATTGATCAGCTTGAAGCTGTTGCTGCTTCTTTTTCAGTCTCCTTGCAGTGGCTATTAGCTGAAGCTTAAAGCGCTCCTGCTCGAGAGGTTCCTCAGGCACGATGAAGTCTTCATTGACGAGGCTCGCCTCCTCCTCGGAGAGCGGATGGTAACTACCATCCTCCGAGTCTTCTTCCATGGCCTGTTCGTCAGGGCTGACTTGCCCATCTTCTCGATTGTCTCATTCAGAAGTTTGTTCATCGGGTTCCTCTGTATCTTCGGCACCATCCCGAGTGTTGTCGTTTCCTGTGCCGATGTTGCTGTCTCTGCTGCGGCGCGATTTAGAGTGACGCCGCTGACGCCGGCGCTTTGATTGTTCCTTAGGAGGGTCCTCCTTGTGGGTTTTCCTTGTCATCGCCGCTATTATTTTTGGGCATATCCACCATGTATACTTCATATGAGGAAGTGGTCGTCCATCTTCCAGTAAATGGCGGGTTTTGGCCTTGCTCCTCATCGGTATCGTCGTCCATACCGTCGATGTCTTCGGAGCCATAATCAAGCGTGTCGGTTAGATCCTCGACAGTGGCATGAAGTGGGTGGCGGGTGGGAAGCAAAATTCCCCATCATCAGCCCCTAGTTCGAACCGGACATGATTCGGCTGTGAGTCTCCCGCCAAGGATAGGCTCTTTAATGAGTTTAACACATCGCCCAAGGGCGAGTGCTGAAAGATGTCTGCGGCGCTGAATTCGAAGATCGGTAACCGATCGAGCTCGGCGTCTGTAGGCGTACGCAACGAGTCTGGAGTTTCGGTAACGCAGATGTCCCATGAGTTTAAGTCTGTGTGCGGCTCCAACGCCGCGGGATTCGTGGCCTCCGTGGTGGGGTTGAACTTCCCATCCTCAGATGGCACGATCTGCTCCGGGTCTAAGGCCGGAGCAACCACAGGAACAATCTCCTGAGTGTGGTCCGATGACAGATTTAGATCATGTGCATCGGGGTGACAGGGAGCGGCCGCTGCGGTCTCAAATCCGATGAAGATCAAGTCTCCGCATATGTCCGCAACGTAGTTCAAGCTTCTGAATCTGACCTGGTGGCCAGGGGCATAGCTGTCGATCTGCTCCAGATGGCCAAGCGAGTTGGCCCGTAGTACGAAGCCGCCGAACACGAAGGTCTATGCAGGGAGGAAGGTTTCCCCTTGGGCACCGTCGTTGTTGTCGATTGAAGGGGCCATCAAACCTTTTGACGACGGCACAGTGGAATTCTCAATGAAAGCACCAATGTCGGTGTCAAAACCGGCGGATCTCAGGTAGGGGGTCCCGAACTGTGCGTCTAAGGCCGATGGTAACAGGAGACGGGGGACACAATGTTTACCCAGGTTCGGGCCCTCTCTATGGAGGTAACACCCTACTTCCTGCTTGATTGATCTTGATGAATATGAGTATTATAAGAGTTGATCTACCACGAGATCGTAATGACTAAACCCTAGAAGTCTAGCATGTATGACTATGGTAATGAGTCTCTCCCCTCCGGACTAAGTCCTCCGGTTTATATAGGCACCGGGGAGGATCTAGGGTTACACAAGGTCGGTTACAAAGAAAGGAATTTACATATTTGGTTGCCAAGCTCGCCTTCCATGCCAAGGAGAGTCCCATCTGGATACGGGTGCAATCTTCGGTCTCCGTATCTTCAGAGCCCATCAGTCCGGCCCATGGCTAACAGGCCAGACGCCCGAGGACCCCTTAGTCCAGGACTCCCTCACTCAGTTTCAGGCTTGGGTCCAGCTTTGGGCTTCTTCCTGGGAGTGGCAACTTATTTGTCGTTCTTCTTGAAGTTCCCTTTCTTCCCCTTGCCCATTTTCTTGAAACTAGTGGTCTTGTTAATCATCAACACTTGATGGCTTTTCTTGATTTCTACCTTCGCCGATTTCAGCCTCGCGAAGAGCTTGGGAATCGTTTTCGTCATCCCTTGCATATTATAGTTCATCACGAAGTTCTAGTAGCTTGGTGATAGTGACTAGAGAATTCTGTCAATCACTATCTTATCTGGAAGATTAACTCCCACTTGATTCAAGCGATTGTAGTACCCAGACATTCTGAGCACATGCTCACTGGCTGAGCCATTCTCCTCCATCTTGTAGGCAAAGTACTTGTCAGAGTGTTGGGGAACGTAGCATGCAATTTCAAAAAAATTCCTACGATCATGCAAGATCTATCTAGGAGATGCATAGCAACGAGAAGGGGAGAGTGTGTCCACGTACCCTCGTAGACCGAAAGCGGAAGCATTAGGTTAACGCGGTTGATGTAGTCGAACATCCTCACGATCCAACCGATCTTAGTACCGAACGTACGGCGCCTCCGAGTTCTGCACACGTTCAGCTCGATGACGTCCCTCGAACTCTTGATCCAGCAGAGGGTCGAGGGAGAGTTTCGTCAGCATGACGGCGTGGTGACGGTGATGGTGATGTGATCCGCGCAGGGCTTCGCCTAAGCACTACGACACTATGACCGGAGGAGCAAACTGTGGACAGAGACACCGCACACGGCTTGGAACAATTATTGTGTCTCCAAGGGGTGCCTTGCCCACGTATATAAAGGAGGGAGAGGGAGGAGGCCGGCCCTAGGGGTGCGCCATAAGGGGGAGTCCTACTAGGACTCCCAGTCCTAGTAGGATTCGGCCCCCCTTCTTTTCCTTCTCCTGGAGGGGGAAAAGGGGAAAGGAGAGGGAGTAGGAGAAGGAAAGGGGGGTGGCGCCCCCTTCCCTAATCCAATTCGGCCTCCTCCCTTGTGGGGGGCGCACCAGCCCCTTGTGGGCTGGTTAGCCGCCCTCCTATGGCCCATATCTTTCCCCGGGGGGTTCCGGTAACCCCTCCGGTACTCCGGTATGTACCCGATACACTCCGGAATCCTTCCGGTGTCCGAATACTACTTTCCAATATATCGATCTTTACCTATCGACCATTTTGAGGCTCCTCGTCATGTCCGTGATCTCATCCGGGACTCTGAACAAACTTCAGTCACCAAAACACATAACTCATAATACAAATCGTCATCAAGCGTTAAGCGTGCGGACCCTACGGGTTCGAGAACTATGTAGACATGACCGAGACACATCTCCGGTCAATAACCAATAGCGGAACCTGGATGCTCATATTGGCTCCTACATATTCTACGAAGATCTTTATCAGTCAAACCGCATAACAACATACGTTGTTCCCTTTGTCATCGGTATGTTACTTGCCCGAGATTCGATCGTCGCTATCATCATACCTAGTTCAATCTCGTTACCGGCAAGTCTCTTTACTCGTTCCATAATGCATCATCCCACAAATAACTCTTTTAGTCACATTGCTTGCAAGGCTTATAGTGATGTGCATTACCGAGAGGGCCCAGAGATACCTCTCCGATACTCGGAGTGACAAATCCTAATCTCGATCTATGCCAATCCAACAAACACCTTCGGAGACACCTGTAGAGCATCTTTATAATCACCCAGTTATGTTGTGACATTTGATAGCACACAAGGTGTTCCTCCGGTATTCAGGAGTTGCATAATCTCATAGTCAAAGGAATATGTATAAGTCATGAAGAAAGCAATAGCAATAAAACTTAACAATCATTATGCTAAGCTAAAGGATAGGTCTTGTCCATCACATCCTCCTCCTAATGATGTGATCCCGTTCATCAAATGATAACACATGTCTATGGTTAGGAAACTTAACCATCTTTGATTAACGAGCTAATCAAGTAGAGGCATATTAGGGACACTTTGTTTTGTCTATGTATTCAGACATGTATCAATTTTCCCGTTAATACAATTCTAGCATGAATAATAAACATTTATCATGATATAAGGAAATATAAAATAACAACTTTATTATTTCCTCTAGGGCATATTTCCTTCACAGAGGTCTCATACCTCTCGACATGGGCATGAGTCTAAAATACCAATTTTAGCTCTTGGAACATCTCATATGCTCTATGGCGTTCAAAACGTTTTTGAAGTCCCGGTTCTAAGCCGTAAAGCATGATGCACTAAACTATCAATTAGTCATCATATCGAGCTTGCCAAATGTTCATAACGTCATCTACTCCTGCAATAGGTCTGTCACCTAGCGGTGCATCAAGGACATAATTCTTCTGTGCAACAATGAGGATAATTCTCAGATCGCGGACCTAGTCCGCATTATTGCTACCATCATCTTTCAACTTAGTTTCCTTTAGGAATGTATCAAAAACGGGGAAGTTACATCGCGAGCTATTGTTCTACAACATAGATATGCAAAACTATTAAGACTAAGTTCAGGATAAATTAAGTTCAATTAATCAAATTACTATTGAACTCCCACTTAAATAAACATCCCTCAAGTTTATCTAAGTGATACATGATCCAAATCAAATAACCCATGTCCGATCATCACGTGAGATGGGATAGTCATTAATGGTGAACATCTCTATGTTGATCATATCTACTATATGACTCATGTTCGACCTTTCGGTCTCTAGTGTTCCGAAACCATGTCTGTACATGCTAGGCTCGTCAAGTTTAACCCAAGTATTCTGCATGTGCAAAACTGTCTTACACCTGTTGTATGTGAACGTAGAGTCTATCACACCCGATCATCATGTACTGGGGAGAACACTTTTATCTTCAAATTTAGTGAAGGGATCATCTTATAATGCTACCGCCGTTCTAAGCAAAATAAGATGCATAAAAGATAAACATCACATGCAATTAAATGACATGATATGGCCATCATCATATTGTGCTTTTGATCTCCATCTCCAAAGCATCGTCATGATCTCCATCATCAAAGGCTCGACACCTTGATCTGCATCGTTGTGTCGTGGTTGTCTCGCTAACTATTGCTTCTACAACTATTGCTAACGCATAGCGGTAAATTAAAGCAAGTACATGGCGATTGCATTTCATACAATAATGAGACAACCATAAGGCTCCTGCCGGTTGCCGACAAATTACAAAACATGATCATCTCATACAATAACGTATCTCATCATGTCTTGACCATATCACATTACAACATGCCCTACAAAAACAAGTTAGACATCCTCTACTTTGTTGTTGCAAGTTTTACATGGCTGCTACGGGCTTCTAGCAAGAACCGTTCTTACCTACGCAAAAACCACAACGGTGTTTTATCAAGTTTGTTGTTTTAACCTTCTTCAAGGACCGGCCGCAGTCAAATTCAATTCAAATAAAATAGGAGAAACAGACACCCGCCAGCCACCTTTATGCAAAACTAGTTGCATGTCAGTCGGTGGAATCGGTCTCATGTGCGTGGACATGTAAGGTTGGTCCAGGCCGCTTCATCCCACAATACCGCCGAATCAAAATAAGACGTTGGTGGTGAGCAGTATGACTATCACCACCCACAGCTCTTTGTGTTCTACTCGTGCATATCATCTACGCATAGACCTGGCTCTGATACCTTTGTTGGGAAACGTTGCATGGAAAAACAAAAAAAAATCTACGCACACGCAAGATCTGTCAAGGAGATGCATAACAACGAGAGGGGAGAGTGTGTCTACGTACCCTCGTAGACCGTAAGCGGAAGCATTTGACAACGCGGTTGATGTAGTCAAACTTTCTTCGCGATCCAACTGATCAAGTACCGAACGTACGGCACCTCCGAGTTCTGCACACGTTCAGCTCAGTGACGTCTTCACCTTCTTGATCCAGCAAGACGGGCAAAGTAGTAGACGAGTTCCGGAAGCACGACGGCGTGGTGACGGTGATGGTGAAGTTATCTCCGCATGGCTTTGCCTAAGCACTACGAAAATATGACCGAGGGACGAACTAGAGGGAGACGGGCACCACACACGGCTAGGGAATCGTGGTGTGTGTTGCCCCTCTCCTTCCTCTCATATATATAGGTGGAGGGGGGAGGGGAGGCAGCCCCTAGGGCGCCCCAAGTGGCCGACGGCTGCCCTAGGGCGCCTGCCTTGGCCGAATCCCCACTTTCCATATTTGTGTATGGGGGGAGGAAAGCGGGGTTGGCTACCTTCAGGGCGCCTTCCCCTTCCTTCCCTCCCTCTTTGCTACATGAGCAAGGGGTGGAAGGGGCGCACCAGCCTCTTGTGGGCTGGTGTGCTTCTCCCCCTTTGGCCCATAAGGCCCATACACTTGCGGGGGGGTGTCCGGAACCCCTTCCGGTGCCCCGATGACTACCCGGTGTACTCCGAAACTCTTCCGGTGTCCGAATACCATCGTCCTACATATCAATATTTACCTCTCGACCATTTCGAGACTCCTCGCCATGTCTGTGATCTCATCCGGGACTCCGAACAACATTTGGTAACCAAATCATATAACTCATATAACACTATATCGTCAACGAACGTTAAGCGTGCGGACCCTATGGATTCGTTAACTATGTAGACATGACCGAGACACCTCTCCGATCAATAACCAATAGCGGAACCTGGATGCCCATATTGGTTCCTACATATTCTACGAAGATCTTTATCGGTTGAACCATTATGCAAACATACGTAATTCCCTTTGTCCATCGGTATGTTACTTGCCCGAGATTCGATCGTCGGTATCTCTTTACCTAGTTCAATCTCGTTACTAGCAAGTCTCTTTACTCGTTCCGTAATAAATCACCTCGTAACTAACTCCTTAGTTATTTGCTTGCAAGCTTATGATGTGTATTACTGAGAGGGCCCAGGGATACCTCTGTGATACTCGGAGTGACAAATCCTAATCTTGATCTATGCCAACTCAACAAACACCTTTGGAGATACCTGTAGAGCATCTTTATGATCACCCAGTTACGTTGCAATGTTTGATAGCACACAAGGTATTCCTCCGGTATCCAGAGTTGCATAATCTCATAGTCGAAGGAATATGTATTTGACATGAAGAAAGCAATAGCAATAAACTAAACGATCATTATGCTAAGCTAACGAGTGGGCTTGTCCATCACATCATTCTCGTAATGATGTGATCCCATTATCAAATGACAACACATGTCTATGGTTAGGAAACCTTAACCATCTTTGATCAAGGAGCTAGTCTAGTAGCGACATACTAGGGACATGGTATTTGTTTATGTATTCACACATGTATTTATGTTTCCGATCAATACAATTCTAGCATGAATAATAAACCTTTATCATGAATAAGGAAATATAAAATAACAACTTTATTATTGCCTCTAGGGCATATTTCCTTCATTAGTAACTCTGATGGTCTAACTTTTTTTCTAGGGATATCTGAAGTCTAGCTGTTGGAAAAAAGATGACCGTCTAAAAGCCTCAAAGCATTGGAAATTTCGACTATATGGGACCCATCATGTGCAGAGCCCGACAGTCTAGCTTGCTCACTACATTTTTCTATTGTGTGACATGTAGAGCACTTGAGATGCTACAAGACACTTGCACATGGCCCAAGCAACCATTGTTGGGGGACTTTTGTTAACAGACCTATTACATTGATTCCTTGCTGATGGGCCTACTAAGCGGATGGCCTACTCTGTACGCTCAGAACTTAATTCGATCACTAATGACCTACTAAGCGGATGGCCTACTAAGCGGATGGCCTACTAAGCGGTATTGCCACTAATGAACAATGACTGCATATGATTCCACAGATCCTCTCTTCATTAAGTTTTCGCGAGAAATAGGCTAAATATGGATGAAATCAAGTGAGAACATGGAAATGAGTGAAGGAGACAGAGACAATCAGGAGGAGGCGCACCAGAAGCCACAGAGCAACATACGACGTTCATGCGACCGCGACCGCTCACATGAGCGGTCGTATGGCGTGGAAACCAAGGCCTCTCATCCACCCGAACAACTTTATAAAGGGTTCAAGGTCGAAATGTCAACAGAACATCCGCGAGCGAAGCCAGAACAAAGTCATCCTCATCTATCTCCATCAACCCTATTCGCCGCTATTTCCATCTCCATAGCCACCATAGCTCTTCTTCAATAGATCATACTTGTAATCGTGCATCGCACACAACATTCATTGTAAGACATATTATTAATCAATCCATCTCTATGATGTGTTCTTCGTGTGGTCTGATATCCATGTATGCGTAGTTCGGTAAGGTATGTGTTGAGGCAAGAGTCCTTATAACCCTTTGTATTTGTTGTGGGGATCAATGAAAGGGGTTTGAATTAACGTCTCGTATGTGTGAAATAAAATTGTTCCGTAGATGTCTCTTGTCTCGTCTGCGTTCTTCATCCTTTTAGGTACCCAGGATCTTGGAGAGCGAGCCATGGAGAGGCTAAGGGAAAGGAGACCGTGAAGTGTTATTTTGAATATTTGTGTAGTTCATAATCGTATTTAAACATTTTGCAAGTTTTGGGATGTTTGTGTTACACGCCAGCAGTTCGAGTACGTAATTTTCTCGACAAAAAACATTAGAACCTTAGAAAAACCCCAGGTCCGAGGCTTCCCACTGCAAAACCGTCTGAACCGGCGTGATGCTCCACCGGCGGCACCCTCTCCCCGCCCTGCTCCGCCTCTTCTCCACCACCTGCCGCCGCCGCTCCCGCCTTCCCTCGCAGCCGCATCCCCCGAACACCGACACCCTCCCGCCGCGGCCTGTGGCGAAGAAAGTCCCCTTCACCGTGTCGGCGCACGGGAGGTCGTGGAGCGACCCCTACCACTGGATGCGCGACACCTCCGACCCCGACTTCGCCGCCCTCCTCGCCGCCGAGAACGCCTACGCAGACGCCTTCGTTGGTGCTGCCGGAGGCGGCGGCCTCCGCGCGCGCCTCGCTGCCGAGATGCGCGCCCGGCTGGCCCCTTCCGCCGTTTCCCCGCCTCAGCCCTGGGGCCCTTGGTTCGTACTGGCGTACTTTTCCATTTCGTTTGATCCCGTACAGCATGACGTGGAACTGTATCGCTAGCATCCTTCTAATATAGCATCACAGAAGTCTTTTCTAGTGTAGGGTTATGTTTTTTCTTGCACGATTTTAGTGTTAAATTGTTGGTCATGTCAGATGGAATGAACTGTTCTGTCAAATACACGGTTGTGGAATGCATTGTTGGTCTAATCTCCTTGGACGTGTTGCACTTGTTATATATGCTTCTGACTAGAAACATAGCTTTTACTCTCCTATTCAGGAAATAAGTGCTAATGGAAAGACGGGAAAGCACTTTTTAAAATACTTTTTGCTACATAAATGATGCCGCACAACAAAATACAATTGCCTGTGTGTCTTACATAGCCCATGTTTGTGTATCCAGGTCATATTACCAGTATGTGCCAAACGGAATGGAGTACCCAGTTTTGTCCAGAAAGCTGAGGTCCTCTGGTGGTTTAGCAGGACGTTTCCTTAGTTATCTTTCTGACTGGGAGAAGGAAGAAGTGTTGCTTGACTGGAATGAGATTGCAGAGAAATTTGGTACGTGCTTTGCTACATAAAGTAATCTCCATATTTACACATAATATACTGATGTGAGCTTCAATTGTATAGTTTAATGCAGTTTGATTATTATATTTACTGCAGTTAATTGGACATTGCTTATTTGCTTATTATCATTGATTTCTTGCGATGAGGACATTTTATTTGATTGCGCCTGAAGACTTATCAGTGGATCATTTTGTAACTTATGCAGGTTATGTTCACATTGGGAGTTGTCGAATATCTCCCAATCATAGGTTTCTTGCATATACTCTCGATACATCTGGGGGTGAACTGTTTTCGCTGGAAGTGAAAGATCTTCAGTCTAAGCATGTCATTTTTAGTCCGCCAGACAAGGGAATTGTCAGTTTAGCATGGGCTCACGACAGTGAAAATTTACTTTATACTGTCTGTGATGAGACTCTACGTCCCAATCAGTAAGTCTTCCTGCAATAGAGTATTAAGCTCAAGAAGCTTGGTAGTCTTTTACTGTATTTGATATGTTTTCATGTTATAGGGTTTTCTGTAAAAAGATGCAGTCAGATGAGGCCGGCCTTTTAGTTTTCATGGAGGATGATGTAAACTGTTGTGTGGATATCACAAGCACAAAAGATTTCAAGTATATCACTGTGAATTCTAACACAAGGACATCATCTGAGGAAGGTTTCTATTTCAACTTTATACCAAATACTAATGCATTTTGCGACGTTTACCACATATATCTTGTTTTCGATTGTTCTTTCTGATTTGTGCTTGTGTTGCTGCAGGTTTATGTGATGGAATCTGGTAATGTAAGAGAAGGCTTATGGCCTGTACAAAAACGCACCAACAAAGTACAGTACTTTTTGGAGCATCATAATGGGTTTTTCTATATTCTTACTAATGCACCCTTGAAAGATACTGAAACTGCAGTTGAAGGCTACTACCTGGCCAGGTGTAGAGCTGAAAAATCACTGATGGATAAATGGCAGGTCTCTCCCTCCTTCAGAATGTAAATGTCTAGGCAGAGTTTATTACTACCTCTGTTCACAAATATAATATGTTTTTGATATTTCAATATGGACTACATACGGACTGAAATGAGTGAACACACTAAAATGCATCTATATACATTCAAATCAGGCTTAGAACATCTTATATTGGTGAACAGAGTGATATTTGTTAAAACAAAAATATCTTCGTCAGTGATCAACATTGAGTTCTTCCATATCAAGTGGTGATGACATCTGTATATAAGTAGCATATTCATTGCTAGTATGGATTTTTCATTTTTGTGGCCTGAACGCATTTTGTTGCTGAATATGCATTAGATTTATTCCCATTAGACTTCATACTTTAAAAAGTTGTTGCCTGTATTTCTATTGCTAGGTTGTGGCACTCCCTGGGCCGGACTGCACGTTTCAGGATATGGATATTTTTCACGAACATTTAGTTCTCTTTCTTCAAAAAGATGGGCTTCCTCTGTTTTGCTCCATCGATTTGCCAGTCCAGATCGACTTTCAGGTATGATATTTGACTCATGTCATGTTAACCTATTACTATTTGTATGTTTTGACATATTACTCCTAGAGATGTAATACACACTTTGTCTTGGACCATAATGATTTAGATCACCAAATACTTAACCCACCTTGATGCATTGACGGTCTTAATTTCACTTTATCTGTTGCACTTCCAATGTATAACCTGTACTCTGTTATTGTCATTCTCTCTACCTTTTCATACTATGGGCTAGATTGTTGCTACTCATGATTCTGAACACTCGTGTATTATTTGTGCTAATGACTTTTGTTTATCTTCCAGGAGCCAAAGGAATTGGGTGATTTCGCTCCATGGTTTTTCCCAATACCTTCAAATTTATGCAGCATTCTTCCTGGGCCCAACAATGATTTCATGTCATCTACTTTTCGTCTGGTGGTGTCATCACCAGTGGTACAACATTCAACAAAGTTTCTCATTATTTATCTGTGTCAATGGGCATTTCCTTTATTCTATGTTGATATTGGTTTCAGCTCTTCTTTTCTCAATTCCCTGGATCTCACTCTATGATTTATATAATAGCGCCTAGCAAATTCTTTTCTACACACTCAGACCTGTTCTATCCCTTGCCACTCACATAATGCTGTACAATTTCATGAAGTGTATAATCGAACTGTGTATCATGTAGAAGAATATAATTGAACCAAATATTCATCATGTTAATCTGGCGTTTTATTATGTTAATTGAGCAACGTTATTGTACAGTGCATCTATTGTGTTACTAGAGATAAGTTTTCCGAATAAATGTTTAATTTGCTTTATTGTAGATTCCTGACTTAACTGTGGATTATGACATGAGAAAGAAGACATTTACTATCGTTGATCAAGAGGAAGTGACTGGCCTTTGTTCAAGTATATACACAGTAGGACAATCCAATGTTTCAAGCATCCAACAAAATCTGCAGCTTATTGAAGATTCACAAAGTTGGAGTGATCTTTCCAAGTTATTATCTTGTGAGAGGGTCCAAGTTGTTTCGCATGATGGTGTCTCGATACCTTTAGTGATCCTGTATTCACGGGAAGCTCATATTCATGGAGAATCGCCTGGGATCTTATATGGATATGGAGCTTATGGAGAAGATCTGGATAAAAGCTGGTGTTCTGAC
This sequence comes from Triticum aestivum, assembly GCF_018294505.1. Taxonomy (NCBI): domain Eukaryota; kingdom Viridiplantae; phylum Streptophyta; class Magnoliopsida; order Poales; family Poaceae; genus Triticum; species Triticum aestivum. Next base: position 368,653,342 of record NC_057808.1, on the reverse strand, counting down.
AGGCTTAGTCTGCTTGCTCGAGGTTGGGTTCTTGCATTTGCTGATGTTAGGTACAGTTTGATGCCTGTGGTATTTTTTCAGCTTACAGGACTGCACTTCCCCATCATCATTCAGTATTTCCCAACTCATCTTACAACTTACTGCAGCATGCGAAACTGTGCATTTTCATTTGATGAACTAGATTATTAAAGCACCAGACTAGCATACCTGCACCCTATACTTGGACTTCCTACAAGTGTGCAACACGATGTCTTTATTCACCAAATTTATAGTATACAGAACGTTAATTTTTATTTTCACCTGAAAGAGACATTAGGTCCTAGGCTGCTATCATATCGAGACGTTGATCCATCATCTTGTGAAAGGACTGCCTGATTTCACTGTTCTGGAGTAGAGCAGGTTCCTGATACGGTGATCCATGTCACAGAGGTAATTTGCTAGAATTCTGAAAGGTGGCCATTTAATAGTCACAAAGTTCTATCATTTTCTCCATCCAGCGGTATTAGGAGGTTATCAACATGGAGTTTGGCTTCCCCACAAAAAATAAATAAATAGAGTTTGGCTGAGCATGTGGTGTGAATGTGTGATATACCATTTGCCGTTTCTCTTGCATGCTCCACAATAAAATTTTAAAACATGACAAGACAGTTGTTTTTGACTTTCCATTTATGATTAGAAGGAAATGCATTTTATGACTGACACCGAAAATTTTATGTTCCCGATTGTTTGTAATTCCCTAGCCTAATTATGTAGGGGTGGAGGGGATCCGTCATGGCATATAGCAGGCACCAAAATCAACAAGATAAATTCAATTCAAGATTTTGCGGCATGTGGTATGCATCTTATCAAGGAAGGTTTTGTGCATGAAAGTCGTCTTTGTGCTATGGGCTCCAGTGCTGGTGGTTTGCTGGTTGGGGCGGTCGTTAATATGCTGCCAAATTTATTCTCTGCTGCAGTTCTCAAGGTAAATCTTTGAGCTCATCCATTGATATATCATTTATCATCTGGGATTTGCTGTGCTTATTCCCTTCTCTTTGCTTCTACTGGTAAATGATGTTTCTGGGCTTTCAAGTATCAGTGACATGTATTTATACTGAAACAGGTCCCCTTTCTTGATATCTGCAATACAATGTTGGATCCTACGTTACCTCTCACCATCTTGGACTACGAAGAATTTGGTGACCCTAATATCCCAGTTGAATTTGACGCAATCCGGAGTTATTCTCCTTATGACAACTTATCTCCGGGCAAATGTTACCCCTCAATTCTGGTGACTGCCTCTTTTAATGATACAAGGTTTTTGTCCACCTCATTGTACTCTTGCGATACTACAGTTTGGATAATTTGTTACTGTTCCATGTGAAATTTTCAGCTCACAAGACTGTATTCAAGGTTTCTAGTTGTGCACTGTTGGTTTTCTTTTGAATTGTCAAACTTCCCTTTTTGTTTGACAGGGTAGGAGTCTGGGAAGCTGCCAAGTGGGTTTCGAAAGTGAGAGATGTCACGTGCCCATCCTGTTCCAAGTCTGTTGTGCTCAAAACTAATATGCAGAGTGGCCATTTTGGTGAGGGTGGACGCTTCATGCGGTGCGAGGAGACAGCCTTCGAGTACGCATTTCTAATGAAGGCATTGGGGATGGATGATATGTCTGCGAAGTAATGAACTGATACTCTGGGCTTACCATGCTGCAAGAGTTGCGGTGATGCATGGAAGCAGTAATCGATATCATTACCTGCTGTGGTGACATCTGGCAACCTGGAATGATACGTTGGATCAGACCGCTCATAGTCCACACTATTGTTGGTTGCGGAGCCATTTATTTGTGGGTTCCTGCAGTTGCACATGGCCAACTGGAGCCCTCAGAATAGCACAAATGAATGTTGTGCGTTAAAGTGTTAAGATCAGGCATCATCTGTCGTTCCCCGTCAAAATTAAGGTCAGTATCGTGGATAGTTATATAGAATTTTTTGTGTCGAGCTACAGAGTTCTCTCTATTATGGCAAAACTCAATCAGACAAACATTATAGATTATATCCAGATTGACATATGGCTCTAGTATGATGCGCCGCGCTAGTTGAGGTGCTACCGATGCTAGATATGGAACTATAATGTGCGAGAATGGATATTGGTTTTGAACCATGACTCACACATCAGGCTAGTTGTATGTCGCTGTCTTGTGTTTTGAAACTCTGAATGAGATTGGGGCTTCCTTAAATTAAGATGAGCTGCATGTAACATCTATGCCTACATTTTCTATGTTTCGATCGTTGTTAGTAGGTAAGTAGAAAGTTAGTGGCGACCTGTTGAAGCGTGTTTAGTACATTTTCTCGGAGCCTATCTTAGTTTAAATATCCTTTCGCTAGTGAGTAGTGACGCAATTATTTATGCTTGTAATGCACGGGGCACTCTCAGTTAAGTAGTACCAGTTGGTGCAGTATGGACCCGTGATCCCAAGTCCACAGTTTTCTACGCCGGCTAGATCCCAAGGCGCAAATTATTGGACTCGGTTCGTTCTTCTTGAAACCTGGCAGTATCATATACTCAAGAAAATAAGTCCAGCCATTTGGCACGCCAATCTCCACGGTTCCGTATGGCTGTTGTGTATACTTCTTGTGTGGTCCTCTGCTTACGTTTTTTCACTGGGTGGCTACTCCAATCCGTTTCGATATCACTGTAAACCGTTTACTCTCTCTGCATATCCATGCAGATGCAGTAGTAGTTGCTGCTCGAGTGCAGCGCATTATTGGGATTCATTGTTGGAAGAGATTCAAGTGGGGAGATGGGAGTGAGTATATATATACTGTGCCAGGCGTGCTTCCCCATGGGTGCGTTGGGTTGGTGCCCCAGTTGGTTGCATTGCATCATGGGTTCGTTGGGGAATGCGATGAATGGCTCCGATTGCTTCCGTTGGAGCTTCTTCTCTCAGTGGGGATCTACTCCGTGCGTGCTTCACCTGTGGTCTCATGATTATGCACTTCAAATCTGACGATTCTGGAGGACCCATGGCGTTGATTCTGATGGGATATGGAGCGATTCTAGACTTCGTCATGTCCGTCGCATAGCTTCGTGATGGCCCTGCCTGATGGCGACACGCTGCTTTGCTTCTCATCCGCGCATGCTCGTGGTAGGGAAGGCTTGGCGTGCTGGTCTCTCTTGCTCCAGGTTTCAGATGCGATAGTTGATTAGCAGGGACTGGCCTTTCTCTCATCACCGTTGGAAGTACGTCACTGACAACATTTACCACTAAAACTTACTTTTCTTTTCAAAAAAGAGGTTGAGACCCCTGTCATCATTATGATGCAAGCCCGTTCTTCTTAATTATTAAGCAGAGCACAAAACAAAGATAATCATGGTCGAATTATTACAAAGAGATGAATAGAACATTTATGACTAAGTCGAGTTCTTCCATTGCAACGCCTTCATGTAGAGGTACATGATCTCATGTCGTCATCATCATGTCGGCTGATGGCCAAGACAAGGGTTTTCATCCTGGTTAATGACATCAACTAATGAAGGCTACTACATCAGCAAGACGATAACGCCTTCAACAAGATAACGACACAAAATCGTCGCTACTGAGTCTAACCAATAAAAACGTGGAAGACATCCTAAAGCAGTCCTCCAACCATCACCTTGAAAACGGATCTGCCCATAATCATCCCAACGCTAGACGCACCATTGAGACGAGAATCAAACGTGGAAGACATTATTCATACCAAGGGGTATCGCCGCCACCACACACGCCCAACCAAGACACTAAATCAAACAAGAATGAGAGCGGGTCCCTCCCGCTGGCCAGGGCCCAAGCTCCTCCGCACCTCCACGGCCCAAAGACCATTGGAGGCAGGACAGGTCGATGATGGCGTCGACGGAAGGACGAGAAAATATAATCACATGGAGTCTTTGTGTTTAGGGCTTTAATCTAGTCAAGGTTTGGATATCTCAATATGGTAATACTGCAATAGTAAGTACTCCCTCCGTTCACAAATATAAGATGTTTAGGATATTTTAATATGGACTACATAGAGACTAGAATGAATGAAAAAACACACTTAAATATGTCTATATGCATCCAAATTAAAAAAAGATAGTGCACCTTATAATACTGAACTGAGAGAGTACTAAACAAGTTGTTTCACGGTGGTTTAGCTCCACACAGTTGGTGTGGCCTACATTTAGTCGATGAATGTTCTATAGATCCATGAAACTATGATCTACTGCACTTGGAGTTGAAGCAGGGAATCAGAAGTCGTCTGATCTTATCGCTGATGAGGTCATCACATCCTGCGAGATTCTCCGAACCACCAATCTCTCTCCCCATAGAAGGTGATCCATAGAATTTTTTAAACTTCCAAATTATTCATAATCAATTGTGACAGGATAGAGAACACCAGAGGTAACAAGAACCAAGTTTATGGACCACCTAGCAACGTTGTAAGCACTGAAGAGAGCCGAAAGCGCGCTGTCATCATTGGTCGCTCCTCATCAGGATTGGGCAAATCTTGTTGTAGTAAATAGGTACGAAGTCGTTGGGCTACGACCCGCAGGACCATCACATCAAAACAGAAAACATCGACAATGAAGTGAGTCGTAGATCGGAAGGATCAAGCTTGTAAACGTAAAAACAAAGATGAGCGGAGATTGGATCCAAATAGATCCATCGAAGACCCGTACCTGATTGGATTCACTAGATCCAATGGAGGCATACGTCCACACACCCTTCAATGCAAGACACACCATCGAGATGTGGATCAAATGCGGGAGACATTATTCCTACCGAGAGACATCTTTACCATCACACATCCCCAACCAAGACACGAAACCAAACAAGAATGAGAGCAGGGTGGGTGCCTCCCACTGGCAGGGGGAGAGGTCCTCTGCACCTCCATGACCCAAGTACTATTGGAGGCGGGAGGGACCGACAACGCAGTCAAACAGGAGGAGGAGAAAATCTAATCACTTGGTAGTTTTTTTGTTTGCGACTTAAATCTAGTCAAGGTCATCCACATTTATTTTTTGCGAAAAATATCCTGATGTATTATAAAATTTCATTAGAAGTAAAAAAAACTCAAAACATACTAAAAATAACACCGTGGTCTCTAGACACCGAACGACCACTACTGTCGCCAGAACGAGTCGTCGATGTGCCGCCGTCGTTACTTTCATAATGGAGCCGGCTTGACCTCGTTGATGACAGTTGGGAAGTCTTCGTGCATGTATAGAACCCATCAACCTCGTTGAACCCTTAAATAGATCTGAAGCAACTCACATCAAATCTTGTTGTTGCGCATGTACTACAAGAAATCCTAACCTCACCGTCCCAAGAAGGTGACAGGAATCTACGCCAGAGTTTCTTTGATTACATTCAGATGGACGAACTCAAGAAGGATCGGAGCCTGGAAGACAAACTCAAAGAAGAAACATTGACATCCACTTGAACGTCGCACCTGCGAGGACTAAAAAAACTAACCTAAACTACTAACTAGAGCAAAGGCATAAAGATTCCCCTCCCTGCCATCGGCCACCAGAGCAGTAGGCAGAGGGGAGACGAGTCCACGGACGTGACAACAAAGTTTGGACGGGAGAGTTTGCCCTAGCCCACGCTGAAGGAAAGGTAATCCACACTTTTTTGCGAAATTGATCGGATTTATTATAAAGTTCACCGGATGTACAAGGCATCTCAAACATAATAAAAATTACATCAAGATTTTGAGACCACTGAACAACCACTATGCCGCCAGAACAAGCCGCTGGCGTCGTTCCCCTACCAAAGTCGGCTTGACCTTGTCGATGACAACTGGGAAGTCTTCATGCATGTGCCCCTAAAGACCAGTGCCCTGGAGTCACAGTCGTTGCGGTTAAACCCTTGACGAGAAACACTAACCTCGCCATGCCAAAAAGATGCTAGGAATCTATAGTAGAGCTCCGTTGACTACGTCCAGGCGGACAAACTCAAGGAGGAACGGAGTCCGGAAGGCAAACTTGAAGAAGAAGCGTCACCATCCGACTTAGCACCGCACCTACGAGGACTAAAAAAATCTAACCTAAACTGTTAACCGAAGCGAAGGCACCAGGATTTCCTCCCCGCCACCGGTAGACAAAGCGACAGGCAGAAGGGAGACGAATCACGTGCTCACGGTGAAGTCCGGAGGGGAGAGTTTGTCCTAGGTGCCAATGATTAAGGGAGAAAAATGGAAGGAAGTCTGAATAACAACCAAAGGTAATCCACACTTGATCGTGATGCTCACGTGAACAGAATCTCGGTAGCTTTGAGGTCAAAATTTCCGTTTTAACCTTTTGTGCTTATAAAATCCAGAATTGACCTCGTTTTCAAAAAAATAAAATTGAATCTGACCTTTTTTGGTCATGCCAACATCCGTGGCGTCTAGCTTGCACAGGAGACACCATGGACCCTGGCGTCTGGCCCTAGCCCACACAACCCATCGGCCCGTTGACCCACTGACGTGGCAAAGGGCCAAACACCAATCATCCTGGCATTTTCGCCCCCAGACCTGGACGCCAGGGACCCTGGCGCCTTGTCTTGGTAAGTGAACTAGCCCCATGGAAGAGTGGGTGGGACCCACCCCACTCACTCTCCCCAATCCAACCCGAGCTTGCAAGAACACTTCCTGCTCCCCCTCTCTCCCACCCCCCAAGCCCACATCAAATCCTCTCCAAAATGTGCTTCCCTTAAGTGGATCTTTCCATCACTTTGTTGCTTGTGGTAATCTCCCCCGAATCACCCGATTTTTTGGGTTAAATCTTGCTATTTTGCTAACATTTTTTACATCCTCTTGGAGGAACCCTAGTTCATGCTTTCCCCTAATTTTAGTGTGTTGGAATTGGTTGAATATTTTGTTTAACTTTGGTAATGTAGGGATATGCTTGGTGTGTAGTAGGAATATTTGCTTGGTGAGTGGAAAGATTGGGGGTTAGGGTTAGTTAGTGTTTAGGGTAAACTTTGCTTAGTGTATGTTAATTAATGACACTTTTTGGACATCATTAATAATTTAGTGTTGATATGGTTTGGATATAATGGATTGTTTTTGGATAACCAACAATTGTAATTGATGCCTTAAATTCATTCATGTTGTTTTTAGATGGAGAGACTTGTTAATGTTCATTATATGAACAAGGAGGCATTCTTGACTAACAATGCCGACACGAGCGAGGAACCAATGGTTTTTGATACAAGCCCTAGCTATGAGAAGGTTGTTACAAAGGTGAGACATGTCTTAAAGTGGATGGACCCCAATGATTGAATTAAGTTAATAGGAAGGTATGATGTTGGATTAATTTGGAGCCAAATCTCGCTTGAAAAGTATGCCTATCGCCTCGGATTTGCATTCAGATGTATACAAGGAAAAAGTTACCCAATCAGAAGACAAGTCACTTGAACTGTTTGCCACCAAGGTTGAACCTCCTAGGTTTGCAATTGACTTGAACCGACATGCCTCTTCCCAATGATCGAGAGGACAAGTGTGCCTCTTGTTGAGCACACTTTTCGCCAAGTAAATGCCCCCAATGTGCCTGACGAAGTGTGCCTCTTTTTGTGGTTAATGCCCCCAATGCTTATCGCCAACCACGTCCCCAACGACCAACTAATGAAGTAAATGAGGTTGAGTTGTATGCCCCCGATGCTTCTAGCCAAGTAAATGAAGTTGAGGTGATTGCTACTGACAAAGTAATTCAGGAGGATGGTGATGCTCATGATGACGATGATGAGCTAGAGGAAGGGTTTCATGGTAATGATGTTGGTGACTTGGATGCCTACGTAGTGCAAAAGAACATGGATCGTGAGTTACCTTTTATTCGTCTATATGGGTATTACTCATATGATGAAGGTCCGGAGGAAGAATTGGACGAGGATGGATTCACTAAGGCTGAAAACCAGATTTACTTTGAGTTGATGGGCTTAGAAAAAAAGACCTCACTTGTTTCAAGATCTCAGCCTTGCCCATAAAGTTGTAGTTGATGGCGGCATGAGAATGACGACAATTGAGGCAACACCTTGCCCGGATCCAGGCGAACCAAGGGAGGAGAATGAGGACGAGAATTCTTATTTGAAGAAAGGAGTGAAGTTCCTAAGTTTGGCTGGGATGAGGGTTTGGTTGTCTGACTATGCCATTCGGAACCACTTGCCATATTATGTTGAGCACTCCGACATAAAGTTGTGTTACAGTGTTGTGACGCCTGGATAATTAAGCTACAGTAATTCTCTGCTAATGGTGCCACGTCACCACGGTTACTGTTGCTAATCTCGCGTTAGTTCGAACCCGATTCAAATTCAAGTTCAAAATCAAATCAAACGGTAAAAGTTTTCAAACATTAAAACAAAAATGTTCGGGTTGTGCCAAATAATGCGTAGGTAATTATGGTGGAGAAACGACACCTTTATAAAATATTTAAATACTATTAGATGAATAAAACAGTAGCGAAAACTATTATCTAAATACTTTTAAATTCAAAAAAATTACAAAACTAATTTAGTTTGGGTAGCAAGTTAGTGTGGCTGTGGCATATTTGGTAACATCAAATTAGGTGCCATTTTGGTATTTCGCTAAAACAAAAATAAAAGGAAACTAAAAGAAAATAGAAAAGAAAAATAAATAAAACAACACACACAGGGCAGAGAACCCCCTTGGCCCAATTGGGCCTCGGCCCAGCCGCCCCCACCTGGCCGCTAACAAGCCGGCCCACCCACTCCCTTGGCCTACTTAGGCTGCCCCCCTCACCACCGAACCCTAACCCCACGGCCGCACACTTTCCCCCCACTCCCCACGTCTCTCCTCTCCCCCTCCCCACGCGATCTGGATCGGGCACACGCCCCGCCCCCGACGCGGTTGCCCCCGCCCTCGCTCGGAGCCTCCGCCGGCGCACATCGTCGCCGCCTCGTCCCGCCAGTGCTTCGCCGGAGCCGCCGGTCGCCGGAGCACCTACTTGTCCTCTTCCCCGCCGGATCGCCCAAGCTCGGAGCCGCTCGACCCCGACGCCGGCACCTCCCCCGAACGGCGCCGCCCTTCGCCGCGCCCCCCATCACCGGCGAGACTGCCGCCACCTCCCCGAGCCCACTGCCTTCCCCCTGCAGCTCCTCTGTGAGGAACCCCCCTCCTATCCTCCTTTCCCTCCTCCCGTATGGCCACCGACTGCCACTCGCGCGCATGTGCCAGCGCGCACCACGGCGCCCCCTGCTCTGGCCGTCGAGGCCCACGCTCGCCATGGCCTCGCCCCGCACCGTCGCCTCTCACTCCCTGCGCCCGGTTCGCGCACCGGCCTCCCCCTGCACGTCACTGGCCACGCCCCGACGCCTCCCGTGCTCTCCTGCCATGGACGCGTCTTGGCAGCCCCCTGCCACCGCTCTCCCTCCGCTGTATAGCCCCGCTGCTGCTGCTCCGCTACCGGTGCCGCTCGCCGCGCGTCCGCGTCGTGCCGCCACCGCATCGCCGTGCGGCCCCGCACCGGCCCGGTCGCGCCCCCACCTCCAGCCTGCGCCGCCCCGCTCAGATCCGTCGTGGTGGCCGACGCCCCACTGGCGGCCACGGGCGCACGCCCGGGCGCCCACTGCCCGCTAGTACCCACGCCCGATAGGCCCCCCTGGGCCACTGCCGGGGGGGGCCTCGCGCCCCTGAGCCACTGCCCCTGGGCCCGAATCCCCTGGGGCCTATGACAAATGGGCCCCACGCCCAGAGAACGAAAAGGAAAAAATGATTAAAAATAATAATAATAATAATTAATTAATTAATAAAAATAAATAAATAAATAAAGAAAGAAAATAAAAATAAAAACAATTAATTAATTAGTTAATTAACCATGCTTAGATTAATCTAATTTAATTAATTAGTTTAATTATTAGTTAATTAATTAGTTAACCCTAATTACCCTAATCAGTCTATGACATGTGGGACCCACGTGTCAGATGACTGCTGACGTCAGCATGATGTCATGCTGATGTCATCGCAACACTGTTTCGGATAATGTATATATTAAATAATTAAATAAATTCCAGAAATTAATAAATTCTTTTAAAATCAATATAAAATAAACCGTTGCTCAGATGAAAATACTTTGTACATGAAAGTTGCTCAGAACGACGAGACGAATCCGAATACGTAGTCCGTTCGTCCGCCACACATCCCTAACATATCGAACTCGCAACTTTCCCCCTCCGTTTCATTTGTTCAAAAATGCGAAACATCGGGAATACCTTCCCGGATGTCCCCCCCTTCGCCGGTACCACCTACTGCCGCGTTAGGACACACCTAGCACCGCTCATTGTCATGTCACGCATCGTCATGCTTATGTTTGCATTGTATTTACTGTTTCTTCCCCCCCCCCTCTTCTCTCCGGTAGACTACGAGACCGACGCTGCTGCTGCCCAGTTCGACTACGGAGTTGACGACCCCTCCTACTTGCCAGAGCAACCAGGCAAGCCCCCCCCCCCTTGATCACCAGATATCGCCTATTCTTCTCTATACTGCTTGCATTAGAGTAGTGTAGCATGTTACTGCTTTCCGTTAATCCTATCCTGATGCATAGCCTGCCCTTGCTTCTACTGTTGTTACCTTTACCTGCAATCCTACATGCTTAGTATAGGGTGCTAGTTTTCCATCAGTGGCCCTACATTCTTGTCCGTCTGCTGTGCTATACTATAGGGTCGTGATCACCTGGGCGGTGATCACGGGTATATACTTATATACTATATACATGACACATGTGGTGACTAAAGTCGGGTCGGCTCGTAGGAGTACCCGCAAGTGGATCTTTGTGGCGGAGCGATAGGGCAGGTTGAGACCACCTAGGCGAGAGGTGGGCCTGGCCCTGGACGGCGTCCGCGGTTACTTCGACATAACACGCTTAACGAGTTCTTGGTATTTGATCTGAGTCTGGCCATTTGGTCTATACGCACTAACCATCTACGCGAGAGTAGTTATGGGTATCCCGGCGTCGTGGTATCAGCCGAAGCCTTCGTGACGTCAACGACTGAGTGGCGCGCGCCGGATTGGACTGGAACGCCACTAGGCTAGGTCTGCTTCCGGCCGCGTACGCAACGTGCAGGTGTACAATGGGCGATGGGCCCAGACCCCTGCGCGCATAGGAGTTAGACCGGCGTGCTGACCTCTCTGTTGTGCTTAGGTGGGGCTGCGACGTGTTGATCTTCCGAGGCCGGGCATGACCCAGAAAAGTGTTCCGGCCAAATGGGATCGAGCGTGTTGGGTTATGTGGTGCACCCCTGCAGGGAAGTTTATCTATTCGAATAGCCGTGTCCCTCGGTAAAAGGACGACCCGGAGTTGTACCTTGACCTTATGACAACTAGAACCGGATACTTAATAAAATACACCCTTACAATTGCCAGATACAACCCGGTGATCGCTCTCTAACAGGGCGACGAGGAGGGGATCGCCGGGTAGGATTATGCTATGCGATGCTACTTGGAGGACGTCAATCTACTCTCTTCTACATGCTGCAAGATGGAGGCTGCCAGAAGCGTAGTCTTCGACAGGACTAGCTATCCCCCCTTATTCTGGCATTTTGCAGTTCAGTCCACCAGTATGGTCCTTTACACATATACCCATGCATATGTAGTGTAGCTCCTTGCTTGTGAGTACTTTGGATGAGTACTCACGGTTGCTTTTCTCCCTCTTTTCCCCTTTCTATACCTGGTTGTCGCAACCAGATGCTGGAGTCCAGGAGCTAGAGATCCCGAGGATGATTCTACATGGAGTTCGGCTTCGAGGAGTAGTTAGGAGGTCCCAGGCAGGAGGCCTTGCCTTTTCGATCGTTGCTACTTTTGTGCTAGCCTTCTTAAGGCAAACTTGTTTAACTTATGTCTGTACTCAGATATTGTTGCTTCCGCTGACTCGTCTATGATCGAGCAATTGTATTCGAGCCCTCGAGGCCCCTGGCTTGTATTATGATGCTTGTATGACTTATTTATGTTGTAGAGTTGTGTTGTGATATCTTCCCGTGAGTCCCTGATCTTGATCGTACACATTTGCGTGCATGATTAGTGTACGGTCAAATCGGGGGCGTCACAAGTGTGAAGTTTGAGCAAGAAGGATGCCCATGGAACGTTCATGTAAGAAAGCTTAAAGAAACCGGAGAATGGGTGTTAAAAAGTTGTGTTGCTACTCATAGGTGCAAATGCCATCAAAACGACTTCGTAAGACACACTGCCAGCTCATGTTTGGGTATCTTGGATACAAATTTATGAAAGACATAGCGGTTGATCCCACTGTCAAAGTGAGGTTTCTAATGCTAACGGTGAAAAACAATTCGGTTATCAAGTCAAGTATGGGAAGGCATGGAGGGCCAAGGAAAATGCTATTGGGATGTTGTATGGTGGTTATGAAGAAGCATACAACCAGCTCTCGAGGTTGTTGGGAGTGATTGCACATAGGAACCCGGGCATGTAGCATGTGGTCGATGCTAACGACGGAGTGTTCCACTGTGCCTTTGGAGTTATGGGCGATGTGTGGCGACATTTGAGCGTTGTCGCCCAGTCTTGTCTATAGAAGGCACCCTCTTGACCGGCGGATACAAGGGCACACTAATGGTAGCAATGGCGCACTCCTCCAACGACAATGTGTTGCCAGTGGCATTTGCTTTTGTGCCTTTCGAGCACCAAGACAACTGGAGTGGTTCATGCGTCATGTGAGGGACAAGGTGATTGGGGCTAGGGTATGCATCATATCAGACTGACACCATGGCATACTCAAGGCAGTGGACATTGTTATTCAGGATTTCCAAAGCTTCACCACAGATGGTGCATGAGGCATTTCGTGGCCAACTTTTACCGGGCATGTAAGAGCAAGGAGCTTAGCAAAGACCTTACCCATGTATGTGTGGCCTTCACCACCGATGCTTTCGATGCTCACTAGAACAAACTTTATGCAGCAGTGAACAAAGGCGGACAAGAGTTCTTAAATAGGAATTTCAATGAGAAGCACAAGTGGGCACGCGCTCATGACGATGGAGGTAGGTGACACGACGAGCAACATGATTGAATGTTTCAACAATGTGCTCAAGGGTGTCCGTTCATTGCCAGTGACTGCAATAGTGGAGTATACCTTCTTCAAGCTTAATGAGTACTTTCAGAGGCACTTAGAAGAGACTACCCAATGGATAGGTGACAAAATGGATTATCTAAAAATTGTTGATGAATGGCTGCAGTTACAAGCAAGCAAGTCTTCACAACAAAACATTATCACACTTGACAAAACTCAAATGATCTATCAAATGGGCGAGCCAGGTGGGACAACATGAGACAGTTTTTTCGTGTGTTGTTTGCTTATTTTGATGAATCTATGGCTAGTAAAATAGTTTATAAACCATAGAGAAGTTGGAATACAGTAGGTTTAACACCAATATAAATAAAGAATGAGTTCATTACAGTACCTTGAAGTGGTGTTTTGTTTTCTTTCGCTAACGGAGCTTACGAGATTTTCTGTTAAGTTTTGTGTTGTGAAGTTTTCAAGCTTTGGGTAAAAGATTTGATGGATTGTGGAATAAGGAGTGGCAAGAGCCTAAGCTTGGGGATGCCCATGGCACCCCAAGATAATCTAAGGACACCAAAAAGCCAAACCGTGGGGATGCCCCGGAAGGCATCCCCTCTTTCGTCTACTTCCATCGATAACTTTACTTGGAGCTATATTTTTATTCACCACATGATAAGTGTTTTGCTTGGAGCGTCTTGTATTATTTGAGTCTTTATTTTTTAGTTTTCCACAATCATTGTGACAATCCCGATTTGACCGTACACTAGTCATACACGCAAATTTGAACGATCAAGATCGAGCACTCACGGGAAGATATCACAACAAAACTCTAGACACAAATTAAAATAAAACAAGCTTTATATTACAAGCCAGGGGCCTCGAAGGCTCGAATACATAAGCTCGAAAACACAAGAGTCAGCGGAAGCAATAATATCTGAGTACAGACATAAGTTAAACAAGATTGCCTTAAGAAGGCTAGCACAAAAGTAGCAACGATCGAAAAGGCAAGGCCTCCTGCCTGGGACCTCCTAACTACTCCTCGAAGCCGAACTCCACGTAGAATCATCCTCGGGATCTCTAGCTCCTGGACTCCAGCATCTGGTTGCGACAACCAGGTAGAAGGGAAAGGGGGAAAAGAGGGAGAAAAGCAACCGTGAGTACTCATCCAAAGTACTCGCAAGCAAGGAGCTACACTACATATGCATGGGTATATGTGTAAAGGGCCATATCGGTGGACTGAACTGCAGAATGCCAGAATAAGAGGGGGATAGCTAATCCTGTCGAAGACTACTTTCAGGCCACCTCCATCTTGCAGCATGTAGAAGAGAATAGATGGTAAGTTCACCAAGTAGCATCGCATAGCATAATCCTACCCGGCGATCCCCTCCTCGTCGCCCTGTTAGAGAGCGATCACCGGGTTATATCTGGCACTTCGAAGGGTGTGTTTTATTAAGTATCCAGTTCTAGTTGTCATAAGGTCAAGGTACAACTCCGGGTCTTCCTTTTACCGAGGGACACGGCTATTCAAATAGATAAACTTCCCTGCAGGGGTGCACCACATAACTCAACACGCTCGATCCCATTTGGCCGGACACACTTTTCTGGGTCATGCCCGGCCGCAGAAGATCAACACGTCGCAGCCCCACCTAGGCTCAACAGAGAGGTCAGCACGCCGGTCTAAATCCTATGCGCGCAGGGGTCTGGGCCCATCGCCCATTGCACACCTGCACGTTGTGTACGCGGTCGGAAGCAGACCTAGCCTAGCAGGCGTTCCAGTCCAATCCGGCGCGCGCCGCTCCGTCGCTGACGTCAAGAAGAGCTTCGGCTAATACCACGACGTCGAGTGCCCATAACTGTTCCCGCGTAGTTGGTTAGTGCGTATAGACCAAATGGCCAGACTCAGATCAAATACCAAGATCTCGTTACGCGTGTTAAGTATCCGCGGACGCCGACCAGGGCCAGGCCCACCTCTCTCCTAGGTGGTCTCAACCTGCCCTGTTGCTCCGCCATAAAGTAACAATCGGGGGCCGTCAGGAACCCAGTCCCACCTCTACCGGGATGGAGCCACCTGTCCTTTCAGCCCCTCATCAGAATCACTTGCGGGTACTCAACGAGCCGACCCGACTTTAGTCACCACATGTGTCATGTATATAAAGTATATAGTATATACCCGTGATCACCTCCCGAAGTGATCACGGCCCAGTAGTATAGCATGGCAGACGGACAAGAGTGTAGGGCCACTGAGGGAACACTAGCATCCTATACTAAGCAGTAGGATAGCAGGTAAGGGTAACAACTGTAGCAACAATGACAGGCTATGCAGCAGAATAGGATTAACCGAAAGCAGTAACATGCTACACTCTTCTAATGCAAGCAGTATAGAGAAGAGTAGGCTATATCTGGTGATCAAGGGGGGGGCTTGCCTGGTTGCTCTGGCAAGAAGGAGGGGTCGTCAACTCCGTAGTCGAACGGGGTAGCAGCAGCGTCGGTCTCGTAGTCTACCGGAGAGAAGAGGGGGAAGAAACAATAAATACAGTGCAAACATAAGTATGGCGATGCAAGACATGACAATGAGCGGTGCTAGGGGTGCCCCATCGCGGTAGGAGGAGAAACCGGCGAAGGGGGAAAACATCCGGGAAAGTATCCCGAGTGTTTCGCGTTTTCGGACAGACGAATCGGAGGAGGAAAGTTGCGTGTTTGCTATGCTAGGGATGTGTAGCGGACGAACAGGCTGCGTAACCGGAATCGTCTTGTCGTTCTGAGCAACTTTAATGTGCAAAGTATTTTTCATCCGAGTTACGGATTATTTTATATTGATTTCCAAAGTTTTAAATGATTTTTTGGAATTTCTGAATTTAATTTAATTTGAAATTATACTAAATGCAATTGCTATGTGTACCCAGTTTTGTACCTAGACAGACCACACAAGGGCTGACTAGTGGGCCAGTTGACTGGGTCAACAGTCTAGTCAGCAGAGGCTAACTGGTGGGGCCCCTGCTGAGTCAGCAGGCTGACGTGTCAACCTTATCCAGTTAAATGGTGGCATGGACCTACCTGTCATGGATTATTTATTCAACAGAGGTTGAATTTAACCTAGAGGTTAATTAAGCGGTGGGGCCCGACGTCAGTGTCTAGGTTAGTTATTCTTAACGTTTTAATTAGCAGGTTAGTTAAGCAGTGCGGGACCCATATGCAGGGGGTTAGTGGATAAACAAAAGGCGCCATGTTAGTGACGTCGGCGCTTAGTCGTCGGCCGCCATGGAACACGACGGAGGCTCACCGGAGTTGCGTCCCGGCGACCGTTTGGTCACCCACGAGAAGCAGCAGGACGAGCGTGTCGGCACGCATCCAGTGGGGCTAGTGGTCGGCGCCGGAGGTGCCGGGATGGATGCCGGTGACGAGGTCCAGTGGGGCAGCGGCGAGTGTGTGAGCATTGGGCGCAGTGGGCGAGCGTCGACTGTGGTGCGACGCGCGCGCAGGGGAGCGGCCAAGGCAGTAGGCAGGTGAGCAGCGACACGGTGCGGCAACGACAACTAGTAGGGATAGAGGCGCGCCTCGGGCGGACGTGCGCGCGCGAGGGCACGGCCAGGTCGTGCGCGGAGCAGGACACCGGGCGCGGCAACGGGAGGGCGCGGACGGTGGTTACGACAACGAGATTGAGGAGGAAGGTGGGGGGTCGTCGGAGAGGCTCACTGCAGAGCTCGTGGAGGGCTCGGTGAATCCCGGGAAGGTCGAGGCCGTCCGGTGAGGTGGGGATGAGGACGACGGTTCCAGGCGGCGGCGGTTGGCGTCGGGGCGACGAGCACAACATCATGCGGAGCTCGGGGAAGACGGGCGCGGTGCAGGAGGGTGGGGAAGAAGGCCGGGAGGGGGGTGCGGCGAGGACGAGGCGTTCAGCGAGGTCCGGCGACGGGGCCGGGGCGGCAACGGGCGGCGGTGTCGGGGGGAGTGCCCCAATCCCGATCTGGACTGGGGGTAGGAGAAGAGGAGCGTGGGGATCGTGGGGGAGGAGTGGGAGGTGCTGCGGGTGGTGGGCTAGGGTTACGGGGGATAAGGGGAAGCGAGGGGTGGGCCGGTTGGGCCGGCCTGGTGGGTCGTGGCCCAGTTGGGCTGGTGGCCTGCTAGGCCGGAGCCTAGTGGGGGGGTGATTGCTTTTCTTTTCCTCTTTTTTTTTGTTATTTTTGTTTTTTCCTTTTTCTTTTATTTATTTCCCTTTTCTGTTTTAATTCAATTCAAAATATTTATGCATTTTCTAAGCATGTGTTTTCTTCACCAAATTAACTATGTAATATTGGGCACAAACCGAACATTTTTGTTTTAATGTTTGAAAACTTTTAACGTTTGACTTAATTTCAAATTTGAATTTGAATCGGTTTTGAACTAACGAGAGATTAGCAACGGTAACAAAGGTGACGTGGCATCATTAGCAGAGTTTTACTGTAGCCTAATTACCCGGGCGTCACAATTCTCCTCCACTACAAGAAATCTCGTCCCGAGATTTAAGAGGTGGAGCAAGGGGGGAAAGATCTTGTTACGAAATTCTACCGAATCTTCTTGGTCGTGGATGCTCTTCCCAAAGTAGTTGATCCCTTTCGTTGATGTCGTTATTTCTCTGCTCCAGGTCATCATGATGAAGTCGACATCCTTTCCTCGGGAATTCCATCGTACCTACAAAAGAATAAAGGGTGGGTATGTTCTGGGAGAACGGTCCTCTGCAAGGTTGACTATCTGGTAGCTAACATCGGGGACGGTGGCGGAAAGTAACTCTCGAACTGAAACTTAAGAAAATATCGAGAGTAAAGTAAGGAGGTACCTTGAGAAGTTTCAAGCGGGTAGGCAATCGTTTGATGCCTGAACAAAGTGCGATAGGGGTCCAGAGCAACGATATTAAGTATTGCGTCTGTTACCAGAATAGATCACTAGGAAGGTTGTCCGTGAATTACATACTAAGTCAAGCGTGAGGAATAACTTTGACAACAGGGTGTACAGGAGAGTCAGGTTTCGATCCTGTGGAACTGTGGGTTAAAAGTAGGAAGGGGATGACGTCTTGCATGATCATGTAAGCAAGGCATGTCATAGGATAGACTATCGATTATGTCGGCAACAACCATTGGTACCAAGGGCGAGGGACGAAGAAAACCCTTTTCCTGCTCGTTGAAACGAGGCGGACCAATAGGCAAGGTTCTCGTCCATCGGTGGTTACCGGAATGTCATCAACAATAGAAGCAGGGTCTTGCTGACAGAATTGTACACCAAGGTGTTTACATAAGCAGGAGAATAATACTGCTTAGATCATATAGATCACAAGAAAGGTTAAACCAAACAATGGAAAGGAAACATGATTATCAAATTAAACCGAACAATGGAAAGGAAAATGTGTTTAAACACATATTTCAAGGGTATATCCTTCCCAAGGACAAGCAGAGAATGATATCCATGACAGGATATAACGTAGAAAAGTCTTTAGGTAAGGTGAGAGAAATTTCATGACTTTACCCATACAACGGTGTTTGGATAGTTGAGTAGGAAACATTTAGCATTGGGCTTCAAATGTTCTTGTTGAAAATCGGAGTACCACAGACATGGTTCGAGATAGCATTGACATGGTCATAGGGTAAAGATCAGACTTTGGGATACACAAAGGGATCCATCAGGAACAACTTATAGAATAAAGCTTACATTTTCCTCATGGAAGAATGGATAACCTTGCTAAAGGAAAACTATAACAATAGGGCCTCCGGCCAGGTGTGCTAGGCATGACTTCACCTTACCGGATCATATAAAGACCAATGTTATAACTCTTGAAAATATGCTCCAACCATCATAGCTGACCGAGATTCAGATCTGATCGGTGTTAGGAAACCTCAGACTCCGGATGCCTGAGAAGAAAGGTGCAACACAAATTGTCGAAACGACATCGAAGATTCTCGGGAGATGAACTATGGAAGCGAGTTCCGAACAAGGGTTCATCATTAAATCAAGGAGAGGCGAGGAGGTGACTGATTGACTCAGCGACAATCCATTGAGATTTCCAAAGGATGGATTTCCACAACTATGTGAACAAAGAGATAACATTAGCTAGATCGAATGACTTAATGATGTATCCTCGAGGAAAACATACACAGTTAAACATTGGTTTAAATGTGCACCCGAAATATGGGCTAGGTAGCACGATCAATGTTCGAATGATGATTCATTAAGCCATAGACGTAGAATGAAACTATAGACCAATAACTTCAAAGCAATAGGGTTGCTAGAAGTTTAGAATTTACACATCACAGACCATTTGTCGGTATTTCGTCTAGAAACAACACGGGGACCAAGAAAGAATGGTGATGCTGAGAAGTATCACTGTACCAAGAATTCTTAAGAGGTGGAGTAATCCTCACGACATTCTTGACATAAAAGATGGTAATACTCCAAGTTAAAGAGGAGCAAATGCTGGATAGCAAGGATCTCAAGGTATAACACAAAACACAATGAAGTTTGTGTTGGAAAGAAGGCAATAAAGTGGCCGATGATAACACAAATCATCGAGGGCAAGGATGGTATTTCCCATCATGAATTCGATTGATATCCTGGAAGAGCTCATAAGGTTGATGATGATCACGACACATTTGTCGAGAGATTTCATGAAGATGTAATCAACCAGCGACGACATCAAGTCAAAGGAATGATGAAGCGAAAGGTTATTGGAACCATGGGTACGACACAACTCGAAATCAAGTTTGTTGTTCAAGGCAAAATGATATGATGAGGAAAATCGACGTAAGCTTAGCTCATCGTCGAAACTGTGCTCCAGGAAGAAGGACCAGGTAGCACAGTTAAAAAGTTGCACGATAATGATATAGCCGATCAGGCTAGGAATGACTTGAAGGATTAATAAACTTCTCAACAACGAAGTACTGGAAGTACTGAATCACAGTGTTGATTTGATTCACAAATCGGTGTTCTCGGTTGACGACAACCCAGAACCTGTGGAGTGACCATGACGGGGAAAGGTACTACTTCATCACAAATTCATAAGATGTAGTGTAATGGGTTGATATCCTCGAGATACCAGGGGGTATTACTCAAGGTAGATAAAAATAGAGGTTGGGCAGGCGTATTGATCTGTAGCAGGCAAGTACTTAAACTTGTCCGATAAAAGGATCAAAGATGATCAATCATGTTCGGAACCACGTTTGCAAAGGACCAACATGGATACAAGATGAACTTATAACAAGGGGACCATTATTAATTCAAGAAGCTTCCATGATAAGTTCCACATCGGGTCCATGGGCATGAACACAAAGTTCAAGGTCGACTCCCACTTCTCCAATACACAACTTTTCATTTACTGCTCTCAGTTAAGAATGTTTAGAGTTTGAAAGTTTAACTGGCGGAATACCAGAAGGTTATGACCCATGAAGACTTTTGGGTTCACACAAATTAAGGAAGGTATATGTTCGACCCATCGGGGCATCTTAGAAACATATACCACAACTTCAGGAGAAATTTATACAAGCTTGAAAGTAGAGCATTGTTGAGAAAGCAGAGGATACAATCTACCAAAGGCATTATGTATCCGAGGAAAGGCTCACAAGGTTATTGAATATGAAGGACGCCGTCAGATAAAATCCAACAAGGGATCTGATGTGAGCATCAGTACTCAACCAGAAGAAGAAAGAATGCAAGGATATAAAATTATAGAAACAACTGACTAATTCAAAGCTCAAATGTAAAGGAATTATGATTTCCAAATCAAGGGATCAGAAGCAAACGCTCTGATTAACAATGGATAAGTCGAATAGACTTAGGTGTACATTCAATGACAACTTGATTGGTCGAGGACCAGCCTATGTTCAAAATGACGTTTGAGCCGGAAGGATGAATTCTAGGATCTGATTAAGGATTGCGAGCATTCGCAACATATCGAATCAAGTGACTCGAAATGATAGTGACACAGGATGTCAACGGAGATTACTAGAAGTATGGAATTAACCATAATGCAGGAAGGCAAGGAAATCAAGAGCAATGGGCTGCTGAGGATCCTTAGAAAATTGAATGGTATTCCGAGTACTTTTGTGAAACACATGAACAGCTAGGGATGAGCGGATACTCGGCAAGTGCGAGGAATTATCTGTAGGGGTATTTATGTGGCAAGGAACTGCAAGGCAGTAGGCACAAAATTATACCTGGAACAATAGAGAGAATTTCAGGGTATCTTGTAATAACAAGATCGACTAGGAATAAAAGTAAGAACGACAGGTGTAAGTATTTATCCATAGGGATATTTCGATGGTAGGGAATTGCAAAATCAACGGGCACAAGGTCTCGAGAGAATATCAGAGAGTATATTCAAAATCTTCTGGTGCAGCAAGCAGTCATCTGGAGTGAGGGGCTCTTCGGGAGGATGTAGTTACGAGAACCTAGAGTCAAAGTTAGTAAAATCATTTCACCCGAATAGAAGAGAGGTCAGAGTCCCAGAGTATAGGTCAAGGAATAAAAGATCCTAATACCACCCAATGGCGACGTGGGCCCGTAAGACACACAACCATGTTAGTAAAAGTTTTTGCAATGTCTAGACTCGACTTCGGCCAAGGAGTGTGGAAGGGGGATTCCTACAGGCAGTCGGCTCTGATACCAACTTGTGACAATCCCGATTTGACCGTACACTAGTCATACACGCAAATGTGTACGATCAAGATCGAGCACTCACGGGAAGATATCACAACATAACTCTAGACACAAATTAAAATAAAACAAGCTTTATATTACAAGCCAGGGGCCTCGAAGGCTCGAATACATAAGCTCGAAAACACAAGAGTCAGCGGAAGCAATAATATCTGAGTACAGACATAAGTTAAACAAGATTGCCTTAAGAAGGCTAGCACAAAAGTAGCAACGATCGAAAAGGCAAGGCCTCCTGCCTGGGACCTCCTAACTACTCCTCGAAGCCGAACTCCACGTAGAATCATCCTCGGGATCTCTAGCTCCTGGACTCCAGCATCTGGTTGCGACAACCAGGTAGAAGGGAAAGGGGGAAAAGAGGGAGAAAAGCAAACGTGAGTACTCATCCAAAGTACTCGCAAGCAAGGAGCTACACTACATATGCATGGGTATATGTGTAAAGGGCCATATCGGTGGACTGAACTGCAGAATGCCAGAATAAGAGGGGGATAGCTAATCCTGTCGAAGACTATGCTTCAGGCCACCTCCATCTTGCAGCATGTAGAAGAGAATAGATGGTAAGTTCACCAAGTAGCATCGCATAGCATAATCCTACCCGGCGATCCCCTCCTCGTCGCGCTGTTAGAGAGCGATCACCGGGTTATATCTGGCACTTCGAAGGGTGTGTTTTATTAAGTATCCAGTTCTAGTTGTCATAAGGTCAAGGTACAACTCCGGGTCGTCCTTTTACCGAGGGACACGGCTATTCGAATAGATAAACTTCCCTGCAGGGGTGCACCACATAACCCAACACGCTCGATCCCATTTGGCCGGACACACTTTTCTGGGTCATGCCCGGCCGCGGAAGATCAACACGTCGCAGCCTCACCTAGGCTCAACAGAGAGGTCAGCACGCCGGTCTAAATCCTATGCGCGCAGGGGTTTGGGCCCATCGCCCATTGCACACCTGCACGTTGCGTACGCGGCTGGAAGCAGACCTAGCCTAGTAGGCGTTCCAGTCCAATCCGGCGCGCGCCGCTCCATCGCTGACGTCAAGAAGAGCTTCGGCTGATACCATGACGTCGAGTGCCCATAACTGTTCCCGCGTAGTTGGTTAGTGCGTATAGACCAAATGGCCAGACTCAGATCAAATACCAAGATCTCGTTAAGCGTGTTAAGTATCCGCGAATGCCGACCAGGGCCAGGCCCACCTCTCTCCTAGGTGGTCTCAACCTGCCCTGTCGCTCTGCCATAAAGTAACAGTCGGGGGCCGTCAGGAACCCAGGCCCACCTCTACCGGGATGGAGCCACCTGTCCTTTCAGCCCCCTCATCAGAATCACTTGCAGGTACTCAACGAGTCGACCCGACTTTAGTCACCACATGTGTCATGTATATAAAGTATATAGTATATACCCGTGATCACCTCCCGAAGTGATGACGACACAGTAGTATAGCATGGCAGATGGACAAGAGTGTAGGGCCACTGAGGGAACACTAGCATCCTATACTAAGCAATAGGATAGCAGGTAAGGGTAACAACTGTAGCAACAATGACAGGCTATGCAGCAGAATAGGATTAACCGAAAGCAGTAACATGCTACACTCTTCTAATGCAAGCAGTATAGAGAAGAGTAGGCGATATCTGGTGATCAAGGGGGGGGCTTGCCTGGTTGCTCTGGCAAGAAGGAGGGGTCGTCAACTCCGTAGTCGAACGGGGTAGCAGTAGCGTCGGTCTCGTAGTCTACCGGAGAGAAGAGGGGGAAGAAACAATAAATACAGTGCAAACATAAGTATGGCGATGCAAGACATGACAATGAGCGGTGCTAGGGGTGCCCAATTGCGGTAGGAGGAGATACCGGCGAAGGGGGAAAACATCCGGGAAAGTATCCCGAGTGTTTCCTGTTTTCGGACAAACAAATCAGAGGGGGAAAGTTGCGTGTTTGCTATGCTAGGGATGTGTAGCGGACGAACAGGCTGCGTAACCGGAATCATCTCGTCGTTCTGAGCAACTTTCATGTACAAAGTTTTTTCATCCGAGTTAAGGATTATTTTATATTGATTTCCAAATTTTTAAATGATTTTTTGGAATTTCTGAATTTAATTTAATTTGAAATTATACTAAATGCAATTGCTATGTGTACCCAGTTTTGTACCTAGACAGACCACACAAGGGCTGACTAGTGGGCCAGTTGACTGGGTCAACAGTCTAGTCAGCAGAGGCTGACTGGTGGGGCCCCTGCTGAGTCAGCAGGCTGACGTGTCAACCTTATCCAGTTAAATGGTGGCATGGACCCACCTGTCATGGATATTCAAGAGAGGTTGAATTTAACCCAGAGGTTAATTAAGCGGTGGGGCCCGACGTCAGTGTCTAGGTTAGTTATTCTTAACGTTTTAATTAGCAGGTTAGTTAAGCAGTGTGGGACCCATATGCAGGGGGTTAGTGGATAAACAAAAGGCGCCATGTTAGTGACGTCGGCGCTTAGTCGTCGGCCGCCACGGAACACGGCGGAGGCTCGCCGGAGTTGCGTTCCGGCGACCGTTTGGTCACCCACGAGCAGCAGCAGGACGAGCGTGTCGGCGCGCATCCAGTGGGGCTAGTGGTCGGCGCCGGAGGTGCCGGGATGGACGCCGGTGACGAGGTCCAGTGGGGCAGCGGCGAGTGTGTGAGCATGGGCGCAGTGGGCGAGCGTCGGCTGTGGTGCGACGCGCGCGCAGGGGAGCGGCCAAGGCAGTAGGCAGGTGAGCAGCGACACGGTGTGGCAACGACAACTAGTAGGGACAGAGGCGCGCCTCGGGCGGACGTGCGCGCGCGAGGGCACGGCCAGGTCGTGCGCGGAGCAGGACACCGGGCGCGGCAACGGGAGGGCGCGGACGATGGTTACGACAACGAGGTTGAGGAGGAAGGTGGGGGGTCGTCGGAGAGGCTCACTGCAGAGCTCGTGGAGGGCTCGGTGAAGCCCGGGAAGGTCGAGGCCGTCCAGCGAGGTGGGGATGAGGATGACGGTTCCAGGCGGTGGCGGTTGGCGTCGGGGCAACGAGCACAACATCCTGCGGAGCTCGGGGAAGACGGGCGCGGTGCAGGAGGGTGAGGAAGAAGGCCGAGAGGGGGGCGGCGAGGACGAGGCGTTCAGCGAGGTCCGGCGACGGGGCCGGGGCGGCAACGGGCGGCGGTGTCGGGGGGAGTGCCCCAATCCCGATCTGGATCGGGGGTAGGAGAAGAGGAGCGTGGGGATCGTGGGGGAGGAGTGGGAGGTGCTGCGGGTGGTGGGCTAGGGTTATGGGGGATAAGGGGAAGCGAGGGGTGGGCCGGTTGGGCCGGCCTGGTGGGTCGTGGCCTGCTAGGCCGGAGCCTAGTGGGGGAGGGGGTGATTGCTTTTCTTTTCCTCTCTTTTTTGTTATTTTTGTTTTTTCCCTTTCTTTTATTTATTTCCCTTTTCTGTTTTAATTCAATTCAAAATATTTGTGCATTTTCTAAGCATGTGTTTTCTTCACCAAATTAACTACGTAATATTGGGCACAAACCGAACATTTTTGTTTTAATGTTTGAAAACTTTTATCGTTTGACTTAATTTCAAATTTGAATTTGAATCGGTTTTGAACTAACGAGAGATTAGCAACAGTAACAAAGGTGACGTGGCATCATTAGCAGAGTTTTACTGTAGCCTAATTATCCAGGCGTCACAATCATCCTTGCTGTACACACCTTTTGAGAGAGACACACATGATTCAAAATTTATTAGAATACTCTATGTGCTTCACTTATATATTTTGAGCTATATAGTATTTGCTCTAGTGCTTCACTTATATCTTTTAGAGCACGGTGGTGGATTTGTTTTATAGAAACTATTGTTCTCTCATGCTTCACTTAGATTATTTTGAGAGTCCTACAAAACAGCGTGGTAATTTGCTTTAATTATGATAGGCATTCAAGATTGGTAAAAAAATTCTTATGAGTGTGTTGAATACTATGAGAAGTTTGATGCTTGATAATTGTTTTGAGATATGAAGATGGTGATATTAGAGTCATGCTAGTTGAGTAGTTGTGGATTTGAGAGATACTTGTGTTAAAGTTTGTGATTCCCGTAGCATGCACGTATGGTGAACCGTTATGTGATGAAGTCGGAGCATGATTTATTTATTGATTGTCTTCCTTATGAGTGGCGGTCGGGGACGAGCGATGGTCTTTTCCTGCCAATCTATCCCCCTAGGAGCATGCGCGTAATACTTTGCTTTGATAACTTGTAGATTTTTGCAATAAGTATATGAGTTCTTTATGACTAATGTTGAGTCAATGGATTATACGCACTCTCTTCCTTCCATCATTGCTAGCCTCTCTAATACCGTGCACTTTTCGCCGGTATCATACACCCACCATATACCTTCCTCAAAACAGCCACCATACCTACCTATCATGGCATTTCCATAGCCATTCCGAGATATATTGCCATGCAACTCACCACCATTCCGTTTGTTATGACACTCTCCATCATTGTCATATTGCCTCGCATGATCATGTAGTTGACATCGTATTTGTGGCAAAGCCACCGTTCATAATTCTTTCATACATGTCACTCTTGATTCATTGCATATCCCGGTACACTGCCGGAGGCATTCACATAGAGTCATATTTTGTTCTAAGTATTGAGTTGTAATTGTTGAGTTGTAAGTAAATAAAAGTGTGATGATCATCATTTTTAGAGCATTGTCCCAAGTGAGGAAAGGATGATGGAGACTATGATTCCCCCACAAGTCGGGATGAGACTCCGGACTAAATAAAAAAAGAGGCCATAAAAAAGGAGAAAAGGCCCAAATAAAAAAATAAGAGAAAAAGAGAGAAGGGACAATGTTACTATCCTTTTACCACACTTGTGCTTCAAAGTAGCACCATGATCTTCATGATAGAGAGTCTCCTATGATATCACTTTCATATACTAGTGGGAATTTTTCATTATAGAACTTGGCTTGTACATTCCAATGATGGGCTTCCTCAAAATGCCCTAGGTCTTCATGAGTAAGCAAGTTGGATGCACACCCACTTTGTTTCTTTTGTTGAGCTTTCATATACTTATAGCTCTAGTGCATCCGTTGCATGGCAATCCCTACTCACTCACATTGATATCTATTAATGGGCATCTCCATAGCCCATTGATACGCCTAGTTGATGTGAGACTATCTTCTCCCTTTTTTTCTTCTCCGCAACCACCATTCTATTCCACATATAGTGCTATGTCCATGGCTCACGCTCATGTATTGCGTGAAGATTGAAAAAGTTTGAGAACACCAAAAGTATGAAACAATTGCTTGGCTTGTCATCGGGGTTGTGCATGATTTAAATACTTTGTGTGGTGAAGATAGAGCATAGCCAGACTATATGATTTTGTAGGGATAACTTTCTTTGGCCATGTTAGTTTGAGAAGACATAATTTCTTAGTTAGTATGCTTGAAGTATTATTATTTTTATATCAATATTAAACTTTTGTCTTGAATCTTTCGGATCTGAACATTCATACCACAATTAAGAGAATTACATTGAAATTATGACAAGTAGCATTCCATATCAAAAATTCTGTTTTTATCATTTACCTACTCGAGGACGAGCAGGAATTAAGCTTGGGGATGCTTGATACGTCTCCAACGTATCTATAATTTTTGATTGCTTCATGCTATATTATATTCTATTTTGGGTGTTTAACGGGCTTTATTATACACTTTTATATCATTTTTGGGACTAACCTATTAACCGGAGGCCCAGCCCAAATTGCTGTTTTTTTGCCTATTTCAGAGTTTCGCAGAAAAAGAATATCAAACGGAGTCCAAACGGAATGAAACCTTCGGGAACGTGATTTTTGGAACGAACGATATCCAAAGGACTTGGACCCTACGTCAAGAAAGCAACCAGGAGAGCACGAGGCAGGGGGCACGCCCTCCACCCTCGTGGGGCCCACGTTGCTCCACCGACGTACTTCTTCCTCCTATATATACCTACATACCCCCAAACCAACAGAAGCATCCACGAAAACCTAATTCCACCGCCGCAACCTTCTGTACCCGTGAGATCCCATCTTGGGGCCTTTCCCGGCGTCCTGCCGGAGGGGGCATTGATCACGCAGGGCTTCTACATCAACACCACAGCCTCTCCGATGATGTGTGAGTAGTTTACCTCAGACCTTCGGGTCCATAGTTATTAGCTAGATGGCTTCTTCTCTCTTTTTGGATCTCAATACAAAGTTCTCCACGATTCTCGTGGAGATCTATTCGATGTAATCTTATTTTGCGGTGTGTTTGTTGAGACCGATGAATTGTGGGTTTATGATCAAGATTATCTATGAACAATATTTGAATCTCCTCTGAATTCTTTTATGTATGATTGGTTATGTTTGCAAGTCTCTTCGAATTATCAGTTTGGTTTGGCCTACTAGATTGATCTTTCTTGCAATGGGAGAAGTGCTTAGCTTTGGGTTCAATCTTGTGGTGTCCTTTCCCAGTGACAGTAGGGGCAGCAAGGCACGTATTGTATTGTTGCCATCGAGGATAACAAGATGGGGTTTATATCATATTGCATGAGTTTATCCCTCTACATCATGTCATTTTACTTAAAGCGTTACTCTGTTCTTTTGAACTTAATACTCTAGATGCATGCTGGA
Source organism: Triticum aestivum (assembly GCF_018294505.1). NCBI lineage: Eukaryota > Viridiplantae > Streptophyta > Magnoliopsida > Poales > Poaceae > Triticum > Triticum aestivum. The sequence goes on along the minus strand of NC_057808.1, from coordinate 368,625,049 downwards.
TAGCGGTCGATGTGTGGAGTAATAGTAGTAGATGCAGGTAGGAGTCGATCTACTTGTCACGGACGTGATGCCTATATACATGATCATACCTAGATATTCTCATAACTATGCTCAATTCTATCAATTGCTCAACAGTAATTTGTTCACCCACCGTAATACTTATGCTCTTGAGAGAAGCCACTAGTGAAACCTATGGCCCCCTGGTTTATTTTCCATTATATTAATCTTCCAACACTTAGCTATTTTTATTGCCTTTTATTTTACTTTGCATCTCTATTATAAAAATACCAAAAATATTATCTTATCATATCTATCAGATCTCACTTTCGTAAGTGACCGTGAAGGGATTGACAACCCCTTTATTGCGTTGGTTGCGAGGTTTATATTTGTTTGTGTAGGTGCGAGGGACTTTGGCGTGGCCTCCTACTGGATTGATACCTTGGTTCTCAAAAACTGAGGGAAATACTTCCTTTAACACATCGGAAGGGAAAACCAAGCATCACCCTTCCTCTTTAAGGGAAAACCAACGCAGTGCTCAAGAGGTAGCAGCGACGTACCCCGGAAGGGATTGACAACCCCTTTAACACATCGGGTTGCGAGGATTTGTTATCTGTGTGCAGGTGATGTTTACGTTGTGTTGCTTGGTTCTCCTACTGGTTCGATAACCTTGGTTTCTTCACTGAGGGAAATACCTACCGTCGCTGTGCTGCATCATCCCTTCCTCTTTGGGGAAATACCGACGTAGTTCTAGCAGACATGAGCTTTCTGGCGCCATAGCCAGGGAGACATCATGCTCTGCTCTGGGCGAGACGCCAGTGATGTCGGCATTTCGGTCGTAACCAGAGAGCAAAGACTTCGGTTGCCTCTGGTCGGCCCCCAAAGGCCGAGGTTCCCGACGTTCAGTAATAGGGGTCACATACCAGACGCCACCGTCCCTGGCGTTTCAGTCATAACCAGAGAGTAAATGTTTTTGTTACCTTTGGTCAACCCCCAAACACCATGGTCTCCGGCGTTTAGTAATAGGGGCCACGTATCAGACACCACTGTCCCTGGCGTTTGGGTCATAACTAGAGAGCAAATGTTTATGTTGCCTCTGGTCGACCACCAAATGCCATGGTGTCTGGCATTCAGTAATAGGGGCCACGTACCAGACGTCACTGTCCCTGGCATTTCGGTCGTAACCAGAGAGCAAATGTTTTTGTTGCCTCTTGTCGACCCCCAAACACCACGGTGCCTAGCGTTTTTCGTCATATTCTAGTGGATAAGATGCATTGGGCCCTCCTCAAGGCCATTCGTACCTCATTCTTCTCCACTCACACACCCGAGCTACTGCCCCATCACTCTCTCTCCACCACCCCAACTCCCCTCAAACCCCTCACAAATCGGTCCCATTTCACCGTTGCATTGGAGGCATTTCCAACCATTGAGGTAAATCCACTCCACCCCCATGACTTGGTTGGTTCAATCCATCATAGTTAGTGGATTTTAGCAAACCCTAGTTTTCCTTTCTTTTAGCAAATCCTTTGCAAAAAAGGTCGAATATGGTGCTATATGTTTTGTTGTAAGCTTTAGCCTAATGTATTTAGTTAGTGTACTATGCATTCTCCTGGTAATAATGCTTAGGATTATGATTAGGATTACCACAATGGTTATGCTTAGGATCAGGGTTATTGCTTAGGGTTACGGTTATTGCTTAGGGATAGAGTTACATACTTGTTTATGGTGTTGCACTAAATAATGTTAGGTCACTCATGTAGGAATGGCTGACGCCAACATGGTTTTCATTGAGAAATATTTGGATGTGGCGGGTGAAAAGAACTGCAAACTCATTGAAGAAAAGATGACTATGTGGGTTGACAGTTGCAATGTGATGAATGAAGCTGCAAGGAACTTTGCATCGGTTTATTTATGTGATTACCCAGAAAATGTCATCGCTGGAAGGGAAAAGAATTTTACTGGAGGGAAACCGGATGTCAGGAAGAAAAGGAGGGAGGGAAATCAGATGGAAGAAAAAAGAGGAGGGGAACGGGTTGGCAGGAAAAATGAGGGAAAAGAATCAAACTAAGTCTATTTTACATACAAACTTCATATATTCATCACCCCTCTTAGTAGAAAAAAATCCTATGGGACAACATATGCACCAAACCGAATTGTTTTTGCCTACATATTCAATAACACATCATCTACTACCTATCAAATCATCTATCAAGTACAAACAAATTCCTAAAACAAAGAAGCCATCTACCCATCTAACATCAATTAATGTGAAATAATGCATAAAAAAGAGAACTCGACCAAAACAAATTGGAGGGAATGGAGGAGAATACCTCAAGGATGCTTGGGGGGGGGTCAGATCCACGAATTTGAGTGGAGGATGGAGTAGATGAAGGGGGGATTTGGTGTGAGGGAGAAGAGGGGCAAGGGAAAGAGGTCTATGTTCATTCAATCGCTGCCAGGAGAAGAGGAGATGGGAATGTGTGGGTTGGGCCCGCGCGCGTGACGCCAAGGTACATGGCGTTTGGGCCTGTGCCACATTAGCACGTCAACGCGGCAGCGGGTCAGGGACCCTGGTGTCTCCCGTGTAAGCTGGACGCCAGGGTTGTTGGCGTGACAAAAAAAACCAGATTTGAATATTTTCTGAAAACGAGGTCAATTCCGGATTTTGTTAGCACAAAAGGTTAAAACGGAAATTTTGTCCTAGCTTTGATATGCGAAACCAAATGTCTGCGAGTTCCTGTCAATACTTTAATTTCTGTCCATGGTACTAATAAAATTCTCTCGGAAATAAATGGCGCTAGTACTACAACCTCAGAAAGCAAGGTTTCTTGCGAGATAGTATTCCTGGGCAACGCAGACATTCGGGCGCCAACCACAAATATTCTTTCCTCCCATTTCAGAAATCTATCCGGGCGATAAGTTCGTTTCTCGGCACGCGGGGCCCGGCCCCACGCGCCAGCCACACGAAGCACCCCTGATGACAGACGACCACAGGGCCCACCCCAGGCCATGAGGTCAAAACAGACCGTCCATACACGCGCTCCATGGACCGATCCCCGCTCACGTCCCTCTGGCTCCACGGGCCGGCACGGTGAACTTGTCCCACCGGTCCATAGACCCCGTCCGTTTAGACCTGCTGCGCTTGTACGGACAGCCCCCACTTGCTGCCGTGTGCGTACAAATAGACCAGCCTGGCCACGCGGGCACACTTTGACACGCGCCTCGTCCCTCGCCGCCGGTGCTCCCGCCGGCAGTACGAACACGCCACCCCTCACGCCGCGCGAGCACAGGTTTTGACAAGGAGGCGAGGACTAGGAAGCGCAGTTAGGAGAGAGAGGGCTTTGATCGCGGAAAAAACCTTCCGGAATCTTCCTGCCATTCAGACGGCGGGCAGGAGGGAGGCGGCGCGGCACCGCCTGACCCGCTCGGCCTCGGGTGGGGGGTTTCTTCTCGCGTGGACGAGATGGGCGCCGGCGGGAAGGCCGGGAAGGCGCGGCGGGCGGCGCGGGTGAGCCTCTGGGTGGCGCGCGCCAGCACCACCGTGCTGCTCTGGACCTGCGTCGTGGTGCTGCTCGCGGCGGCCTTCGGGGAGCACCTGGCGCCCAGCGTGCTGGGCCTGGGCGGGGTCTGGTCCGGCTGCCTCGCGCAGACGCTCGTCATCGTGCAGCGCCCGCTGCTGCTGCCGGCGGACCGCGAGAGGGTCGCCGCCACCGCCACCGCCGCCGCCGCCGCGGTCGCGCTACCGCTGCCGCCCAAGCGTATGTCGGCCGATTCCTGCTTCTTTTGCTCCCCTCCTCTTCCCTTCTCCGGTTAGGAATCATCTGCGAATCAGGCGGCTTCCCTTCCTTCTTTGCTCAGGAATATTCGGGCCTTCCATTAATGCTTTCCCCTTTCCATTTGTCGCCTTCCCTGTGAGATTGGTTGGGTTAGCACCTCTTTTTTGGGTCGATCAGCTCATGTCCGATCAATTCGGTCCAAGGATTCCGCATTCGTCGGGAACAGTTCACTTCCATGGCTCGATTAACCATAACGTGTCTCCTGTGCGGTGTACTACTACTGATTCTAACCCTGTTGCAGCCTCTACCGCCATTTGATTTGTTCGGTTCTATGTTCAGGAATCTACAAGAACAATGGCTATCTGATGGTGTCCTGCAATGGCGGTCTCAACCAGATGCGAGCCGCTGTAAGTACAGCTTGTGACAATCTCAATGCATCTAATTTACTGCGCTGTCTATATTTGTGAGCCATTGCTGCTGTTCAAACACTGAAACTGAACCATGAAAGTTCCATTGGTTAATCAGATATGTGATATGGTGACGGTTGCAAGATACTTGAATGTCACACTCATCGTGCCGGAGTTGGATAAAACTTCATTTTGGGCTGATCCTAGGTCAGCATTTCCACTGCAATTCTTAACAATTCAGTCAAGGGATGCCTTTGTCTTATCCTTTTCTGTTGCTTTGCCTACAGTGAGTTCCGAGATATATTTGATGTGGACTACTTCATAGCATCATTGAGAGATGAGGTCCGGATACTGAAAGAGCTGCCTCCAAGGCTGAAAAAGAGAGTTGAACAGGGGTATCTTCGCTCCATGCCACCCGTCAGCTGGTCTGATATATCCTATTATCATAATCAGGTTTATTTGCATCTCCCATTTCTTGTCATGTTTCTAAATCATATGCATACCAAGATAAAGATTGTAAGTAGTTATTTTTGGAAAAACAGATTTTACCAATGATAAAGAAGTACAAGGTCCTTCATCTGAATAAAACAGATGCTCGGCTTGCAAATAATGGCCTACCCATGGAGATTCAGAAACTTAGGTGCCGTGTCAATTTTGATGCATTGAGATTTACCCCTGAAATAGAAGAGCTGGGCAGGCGTGTGGTTCAAATTCTTCGTCAGAATGGACCCTTTGTGGTTCTCCACTTGCGGTATGAGATGGACATGCTTGCCTTCTCCGGGTGTACACATGGTTGCAGCAACGAGGAGGCCGAGGAGCTCACAAGGATGAGGTATTGCATCCCATCCAAATTTTCTCAACATGTTTTAGACCTGTAGTTGACAAATGAATTGTTCCTTGAACTTGGAAGATACGCTTACCCATGGTGGAAAGAGAAAGTGATCGACTCCAAGGCGAAGAGGAAAGACGGGCTCTGTCCATTAACACCAGAGGAGATTGCGATGGTACTAAAGGCACTCGACATTGATCGCCATTATCAAATATATATTGCTGCTGGTGAAATATATGGTGGACAAAGAAGAATGGCTGCACTGACCTCAGCTTATCCCAATGTGGTTAGTTCAACATCTTCAACACAGCACTGCAAGTCTGCATGCTTATCATGTCTTTTATATCTAAAGTTTATTTGCTATTGATGATGATCAGGTAAGAAAAGAGACGTTACTGCCTTCGGGACTCAGGTTTTTCCAGAACCATTCTTCCCAGATGGCAGCATTGGATTATATGGTGTCCTTGGAGAGTGATGTTTTCATCCCCACTTATGATGGTAACATGGCAAAAGTTGTTGAAGGCCATCGCAGGTATTTCTATCAAGTTCCAACCTTTCCCTTGTTATGTGACACTGTATCATGTTATACTTGTCACTAGACATAGAAGTTTGTCCCTTGGAATAAAAATATCAAGAAAAAACTATTACCCCCTCAAAAAAGAAAGAAAGAAAGAAACGAAACACCTATTACCTGCCCCATGCCATGCTGCATGATCTCAATGTTCTCAATCATCCTTATAGGAGTAGCAGGATTCTTTCAAACCCCAACTTTTAGAATGTTTCATTTCAGTTGGGTGATAATAGTCAAATGTCTCAAAACATGAACAATTGTGTTGTGTATACAGTTTTTTCATGATTGCATCCTCGGTAAAATTAATGTTTGAAGCTGAAACTTTGGGATGTCACAATCTTGTTTCAGAAAAAAAAGGCTTTGCCGCATTTTCATTCAACTGTTGTTTTGTCCCCTGTCCACAGATACTTGGGGTTCAAGAAGACAGTGCTACTAGACCGGAAACTTATAGTTGAGCTCGTCGATGAGTACAAAAACGGCACATTGAGCTGGACCGATTTCTCCTCCTCTGTGAAGGCATCACACACGAGCCGCATGGGCGCGCCGTCCAGGAGGCAGGTGATTCCTGACAAACCCAAGGAAGAGGACTACTTCTATGCCAATCCTCATGAGTGCTTGCACCAACCAGATGAGCTATCAGCTTTATGATACCCTCGGATATACACACATTCTTTCCAGAGCCATGGCCTGGCCTGGATTACATTTCTTGAGTAGGCATAATTGGAGATCTAGCTGCAATTGCATTGATGGGGACAGGCACCTGAGAGGGATAAATGGTGCCTTTTGTTAGGTGATAATATACACAGATTGGCATGATTTTGCCAGTTTTTCATCGTTGTTGTTGTCGGAATAAGCAGCATGTGATTTTGTGTTGTACATATGAGCATAGGGCTTAGAAGAAAACCACACGCACGAGTTGGGGGGTTTCGGTTTCTGTATTGAGCTTGCATGTGATGTGATGCATATATACTCGTACATTCTGATGGTGGTGGTCAGAAGCTCTTATTCCGTTGTACAGAATTTGGATGATTTGGTTGAACTGATGATATTGGTGTTTAGTTCTGGGCGTGATTTTTGTTACTGAACGCAATGCGAAGTTCTTCGCTCGGTTTCTGCCCAAGTATATTGATTTAGATCCGTGTGGTCAGATACTTACGAAAATGATAAACTTTGGCCACGAATTATTGTTAATTGATACTGCTACTGGTAGAAGAAAAACAACGGCCAGAAGTAGGTATTGAGACCGTGTTAATTGATGTCTAAAATGACAGGCCAAAGAAGGAGGCGGGTGCTACGACTTTTGAACTTGGTGTTCCATGCTGATCTGTTTTAGTAGCATAGCATGATTTTTGTTCAGAAGCTGATCGAGGCTGCCCTCCAGGGGCCGCCTCAATCGTCCTCCTCCTCGATCCGCAATGCGCGAGCGCAGGGCTCCACTCGCGTACGTGCGTGCGTGCGGTTTTCTACTACTAGCAGCGTTTGCGTCGTGAGGAAGGAACGATCCAGCCCGTATTCGGTGCAGCGCCGATACCAAAGCTACCTGCGTCGGAGGCCGAGCAATTCGTCCGGTTGCGAGTAAGGCTGGCATCGGGATCGGCTTCAGGTCAGCTCAGATGAGCCGAGCCTCGCTCTCCGAGTCACCACCGCGCCGGCGTGCGTGCTCCCCGTCCCCGCGGCACGCTTACGCCACGTCGGGATCGCCGCCGTCGCGGGATCGCGCGCGCCCGTAACCTAACCTCCTCTGCCTTTTACTACTCCCTCCTTTCCGGTTTATAGGGCTCAATTCAAAAATCACCAACCAAGGTAGATGGTGAGTGGTGGAATAATTTTTTGTATTTGCAAAACCAGTCAACTAATGCGCTTGTTTTCCTCAAACAATTGTGTTTACCAATGCATTAATTGCAATGCATGCATGCACAAAGCACATGCGTTGGTCAATTTTTTTTTAATACTTGCATGCAATGATTTAATGCACCTTGAAATCTGAACATGTAATAAGGAACAACCAAATTGAGCCTTACAAAACGAAAAAACTAAAATTTTGAGATAAGCCTTATAAACCGGAAAGGAGGGAGTATTCATTTGTTATTATCTGCTCAGCACGCCCATGAGGCAAAGTGCAGGTCAGTGCGGCGCCCACCCACCCACCACTGTCACACCGCGAATCCGCACGATCACGACGGCACCAGCGCGCGCGTTGCCGGATTTCAACCGCTTCGACTTTCACTCCGTCGCAGGTGGCGTCCATTTCGACATCCCTTTTCTCTTCAGGGTTTTTCTTGCCAACACATGTCAAAGGCCGCCAAGTCAAGTCCACTGCTCTACTTGTGCCGTCGACCATCGCCCGCTGCGTGACAGCGTCTTGGAAGGGACAAAGACTGACGCGCACTAATTTTGACGTGCAATACAATGGACCGCGTTTGCATCTTGAACAATGGACTTGCTCTGGCTGTATCTCGCCACTGCCTGCTGTTTAGTTCCAAAGAGTGGGCCGCAAAGTCAGGGTCAGACTTTGAATTAGTTAGGTGCTGGGTAAACGAGGTTCCCGCATCACTGCTGCACCGCAAGCGTTGCGTAGGGGTTCCGTCACTAGCAAAGTCACGCGATCGCGTCTCGGAACCCGCTTCTCCCGGTGTCTCCCCTCGCCGCCGCACGACGGTCAGCTACCGGCGCCGCAGCCTGCCGGCCACCGGAACCACCGACAATGCATGAGGCGGCACGGGCTTCCATCCAATTCATCATTAACACAATTCGACAGAGATAAGATAATAGCAAAACAGATATGAGAGCTGCGGACACACCAACAAGCTGACATACTCCAGGGTGCGACTTAACTAACAGGAAATATAGTCGATCGAGTTATCTTACAGGTTACACGGGGGAGAAACTTCGCATACGAATGGAAGCCTGTATATACTAGTACTACAAGAGCAGCTTCACAATCTGCAATGGAAGCTTCTTTGTTTTGTTTTGCTTTTACTTCAACAATAAATAAAAGGTGGCGGCGCGAAGATTAAATGAAAGAATGCACCAAAGTCTCGCTCGTCCCGGTGCCGTCACAGAACAACATAATGTACATGCAATCTCAGGGTCTCCGCTGGCAATGCCGCAGAGGAAAGAATGATCAATCCTGTCTTGGGTGGAGAATGCGGCGAGGGTCGCCGCCGTCAGGTGTTGCCCGGCTTGTACCGCTTCGTCGCATGGGGAAGCTCTTCGGCGGCGTTGCCCAGCATCGTCTGCTGATGGCCCATCATGTTGTTCGTCGGGCCTAGATCGGTGTGCTCCTACATGGATGTAAACACCGCATGTCAAACTTAAAAAATACGTAGGGATGAATAACCTACACAAGGAGACGTTAAGGCGCATTTACAAGAACTGACTCAAAGCTATTTAAAGTGTGCAAATGCTACAATAGAAACGATAGGAATTGTATGAATTTTTTGCAAAGGTATCTTCAGAATAGGTATAGAGAAAATTCCTTATTTGACACTGTCTTAAAATCTGGTTCCTTATTTGACACTGGAAAAGTTTTTCTTCCCTATTTGACACTAGTCCTAAATTTTATTCCCTATACGATACTTCCGTCCATTTTGAGCCTAAATGACACCTGAAAAGACGATTTTGCCCCTCATGCGGTATGTGTCTGCGCGCGCGTGTGTGCTGTTGCGTGTGTGGGTGCACGCGCACATGTGTGCTGCTGCTGCATGTGTGTGTGCATGTGTGCTGCTGCGTGTGTGTTTGCTACTGCGTGTGTACGTGCGCGCGCGTGTGTGTGTGCGCTGTTGCGTGCCTATGTGCTGCCTGCGTGTGTGCTCTGATGGATGCATTTGCAAGAACTGCCTCTGAGCTCTTTAGTGTGTGTAATGTGATACTGAGTTTAAAGAATTATTAAGGTGATTCAAAATTATGGTACCAAGCATGGACAGGCTAAACAGTCAACTTTGTGCAGTTCCCTAGAACTGCAAATGCTACAATAGAAATGACAGGACTTGTATGAATTTTTTCAGAGGTATCTTTAAAATAGGTATATGAGGAATATGAAGTATGATAAGAGTGACGTACCTTAAAATTGGAGGATTGTCCAGCAATAGGTCTTTTGACAGCTCGCTTGCCCAGGTTGATCTGGACAGAGATGTTGGCTTGGGACAAATCTATACCCGAGCTTTGAAGAGCATGCGTCAATGTGTTAAGTAGCCTGTTGTGAGTTAACAAAAGCCTAATTGTGTCAATATACTTTGTTTGGTAAAGGCGAAAAATGCTTTTCACGATATGCTCTATAAACCTGACATAGGAACACAAGATAATAGAACCAAGGAGATCAACCTAAAATTCTAAACTATAGAATTGCCGGGAAACATTAATTTGATAGCAACAATCAAAAGCGGATGTCAAATGTTTCTGAAAATAAAATGCAACTATTATAACTATTAACATGCAGGATTCTGATACTCAAGTAGCGACGTACAATACTAAAGATAGTGGTATTCTTTGCAACATACTCTTGGGAATATTGGCTTGACACGCTGATTGTTCCTTCATCAATCATCAATTGTTGATTATTTAACACGTCACTGTTCACAGCGCAATCATCCACACCAGATGGATCTGCCCATTGTGGTTGGGACTGGGGCGAAACATTATCTGCATAAAAAAGGATATATTCATGAATAACCAATAGTACTTCCAGAATGGGAACAGAAGCACAGGTGGGTTGTCAAACATACTCATAATATTTGTTGGAGTGTCCGCCGATCTACAGGACACACTAGCCATGTGGTCGGTTTCTGCCTGATCCGGTGCCCCTGAGATAGCCGCGGTGTGGTTATCATCAAGCTTGCCTGTGATATTGAATCCAGGGGAGGCCCCATTTCTGATGAATTGTGAAGGGTCAGGCGAGGCATCTTCTGCGATTTGCCCTTTACTCTGGACCACAAGAATAATAGTATGTGTAAGATGCTGACCAGAAAGTTCTGAAGATTTCAGTCGGAGATGACATGCAATTACAGGAAACAAAATTTACCTGTGCATTTTTCCAAGATGATCGAAAATACATGTTTGACTACAAAATATAGAACAGAGTTGAGATACAGCCGTCCAAGAATGGATTGTTAATCGCATATTGCAGATTTGGAAAAACAATTACCCATGGGAGCAACTTTGCATTTTCTTGGTTCCATTCTGGAAATGAAGCCTCGTACTTCTGTGCTTTCTCTTGCAAAAATCGTATATATTCAATAACCTGGATAAAAATAGCATCAAGAGAGAACCAAGTTAATCAACCAGGAGACAAACTTGTTTTCTTTCGAGAACACCAGGAGACAAACTTGCTGCTGGGAGCCTTACCTCTAAGAGAAATGTTGCCTTGTCTCTCTTTTGATCAGTGTGTGGTAAAAGATCCCTAAGTATCTGAAACCTGTTGAAATAATGTCGACAGAAGAACAGTTATGTTACGTACACTGAGCCCAGTGTTTGTCTGCCGCTCACAAATGGTCTTGAGAATAATTTCAGATAAGCTCCTTCATAATAAGTACTCCATACACTATATCTACGACTTTTTGTTTAGGATGCATATATCTGTGATTTGCCAAAATACAAATTTGTCTAATTTTGTATGGACAACCATTAATATCTTAAGAGATTTAATCTTGTTGTTCAATCATGAACTAAATTTGATAATTTACATACCTAGTGTTTATACAATCATACTCCCTCTGTTTGTTTTTATAAGACGTTTCAGACAGCTTGCTTTGTACTGTTTTGAACAGTGTCTGAATGTCTAAAACGTCTTATAAAAATGAACAGAGGTAGTACAATCTACTTAAGATCTCGCACACAATCATACAATCTACTTTAGAACATGTTCTAAATTACCAAAATCTTTGACTAACTAAAATTTCTCCGACACAATTGAGGTCACAACTTAGATATCTAATTGCCATGGAACAATGGCAATACAATACTGATGGATTGTTTATCTTCTGAACAAACTACAGGAGTTCAGGAATCCTCACCTGTCATTGATCTTGCTACGGCGGCGCTGCTCAGTTGCAGAATGCTTTGACTTTGGTGTGTTTGGCAGCTGATCCGTGCCGCTGCCGCTGCAGCTCCCGCCCTTCGCATCCACCCTGACAGCTAACTCTGCTACATAAAAAGCATTCATTAGTAAAAAAACTGGAGGTTTGCAAAAATCATCAACCCTGTTTTGTGTGCTGAATGCAGCGGATCTCACGTAACCTGGTATGTTTTGTTTATTTTGATGGTCACAGTGCTCGCGACGAATTGTATCGCAATTGCATTGTAGGGACACGATATGCATGACACAATTAATGCTGGCTGCCAAGATACTATGTGAAAGTATTACAGGATATGAGGAGTTTTTCCTAACTACAAAAAGGAACTCAACAGCTGGCATGCCCCATTTCATGGCCAGTTGGACTTTGAGAAAGAAGGCAGAGTAAGGCGAAAATCTCGGCGGCCCTTGGATGCGAGTGATCCCAGGCATGGAAGTTGTGCATCTTTCCATCGACCTCAATGGAGCTGCATCCGGTTGCTTTGGTGACACCCCTCTCTCTCATGGTGACCCGTACACCAGCAACATGGCTCCACATCCCTGCAGACGCATACATGTTTGCCAGCTGCACATAATGCCCCGCGTTGGACTGCTCCAACTCAAAGATGTGCTGTGCTGCCCTCTCAGCCATGGCCATGTTTGAGTGCTCGTGCATCTTGCAACCGTGAAGTAAGGCACCCCACACACTCATCTCTGGCTTGATGGGCATGTCAAGTATAAATCGATATGCTCTGTCAAGCTGACCAGCACGAGCAAGCAGGTCGACCACACAAGCATAGTGCTGGTGCCGAGGCTCGATCTTGTGGTCAGGTTTCATGGAATGAAAGTAGAACCACCCTTTCTCCACAGCGCCCGCATGGTTGCACGCTGACAAAAGCCCCAAGAAAGTCACATCATTCGGTTTCACCCCTGCAAGCTTCATGTCCTCAAACAGACCAATGGCCTCAGCGAGATGGCCGTGCACCCCGTAACCTGAGATCAATGCACTCCAGACTACCACATCCCGCTCATGGGCACGCATCTGTTCAAAGACTCTGCGCGCATGGGCAATGCTCCCTGACTTGGCGTACATGTCAATCAACGCTGTGTTCACGAGAACATCCTCCCTGCACTCACTGCGGCGTACATAATCCTCCATCCATACTGCAAGCTCGGTGGAGCCGAGCTGAGCACAGGCCATGATCACCGACCGCAACGTGACAGAATCAGGGCTCATGCTCCTTGCAAACACCTGCATCTGCTTGAACAAATGCACTGCCTCGCCGGCAAGCCCGTTCTTGGAGTAACCCGATATCATGGCATTCCACAGGATCACATTTACCCGCGGGGGCGGGATCCTGTCGAAGAGTGCCCTCGCAGCCACGATGCAGCCAAACTTGGCATACATGGCCGTCAACGTGGTCACAACATCTTGTTCATAATCGAAGCCACCCTTGACTACCAAGGAATGAGCTGATTTGGCACCTGGCAAGTCATCGAGCTCCATGTACGCCTTGAGGACCGTGACAAGCAGCACAAAATCAGGACGGACATGACAGCACATCATCGCTGCAAACAGCCGTAACGCTTGCAAGGGGCTGCCACTTTGCACGAGCCCGGAGATGAGAGAGGTCCAGGAGACAACGTCCCTGTCGCAGTCACGCGTTCCCTCGAACACGCGGCGAGCACGGCCGGCATCCCCGCAGGAAAAGTACATGGCGATGAGTGAATTGTGCAGGAATCGCGTGTCCCCGTCAGTGAGACGTAACGCGTGGGCATGGGCTGCGCGGCCAGGGACAGACTTGAGCACATCGCCAATGGCAGGGGCGGGCGGGAGGAAGGCCGGGTGTCCCGCGCGGACAGCGAGGTAGTGGCGGAGCGCGAGGGAGGTCAGGCGGAGACGGAACGCGAGGCGGGAGGCGGCGTGGAGAAGGTGCGGGGGCGGGTGGGGGACGTGGTCGAGCAGGTGGCGGGCGAGGGGGCGGAGGCACGGGGACGCACGGACACGGCAGGCAGCGCGCAGCAGCAGGAGCGCAAGCGCCGGCGAGCCGCCGAGGAGGCGGCCGGAGACCAGGAGGTGAGCGTGGAGCTGGTGGACGTGCGACGGCCGCGCGCACCGCGCCTCCATGGCCGCCGCCGTCAGGTCGCGCCAACTCCTCCCTTCCCCCTACTCTTCCCTCTACACGAACATTGCCTCCGCTGTGAGTACAAAAATGGGGCCGTCTAGCAAAAACGAAACAGAAGAAGGAAAAAAAAACAGAAACAGAAACAATCGGGATGGAGAAGCCTGCACGCGCCCGAGCGCTTCCGAGAAGGAAATTGCTCGTGGATTACAGCGGAATTGAGCGGAATTGCGGTACCTTGCAGCGAGGAGGAGACCTCGCGGCGCGCGGCGAGGCCGTCGTCGTCGTCGAAGCCGGCGCCGCCGCTGGATCTGGAGCCAGAGTCCATGAACCCGCCGCCGCCGCGCCGCTTCCGCTCCGACGGGTGCTTTCTGGACGCGGTGGCCGCCTGCCCGGCGCCGGCGAAGGGGAGCGTCCACTGGTGGTGGTGCCCTGCAAGGTGGACGACAGAGACAGGGACTCCTTTAGCTCGTTCCCGGGCCCTTTACCCAACAGCGACACGGAACGAAGCAGAAAAAAGTGGCCCACACGCCAGTGGCCACGCCGAAAATTTGTGGGGACGACGTGTGTGTGGCCATAGCGCAAGGATAGATATGGGCCGGTAGCCGGCTGTTCACGTGGGACGGGTGAACAGGACAAGAGAGGCTCATCAGTTGCACGGGCCGTAGGGCCCCTTCCTGACCCATTATGCCGGCCCACACAGGGAGGCCAGCTTGTCCCTCGCCCACTCTGTAGTTCTCAAAAAAAAAGTAGGAGAGAATTCCTTATTTGGCCCTTTCTTAAAATTTGATTCCCTTTTTGGCTCTAAAAAATATTTTCTTCCTTTTTTGACACTCAAACTTTATTTTGTTCCTATATAACACTTCCGTCAGTTTTGGCTAATAACGGTGTTAAGTCTGATCTAAAAAGACTGTTTTACCCCTAGTACAGTATGTGACCAGATTATTTACATGCAAACACAGAGGTAACGTGATATATTTTTTTTTGTGGTTGAATAAACAAACAAAAATAGTACTATATGGCTAGTCATAAAAAGATATTGCGGAGATCTAACAATTATTATAATATTATGAGTGGAACAATGACGGCCCATTCAATCATATTGTAGCGTACAAATTTGTACGTATTAATATTGCCATTAATATTACGGTTAATAATCATCTACTACGCACAGGAATCAGTGAGTCACTACCCATATATACACGAATACATGAGATAGTTATGAGAGTATTCTGCCCTCCGCCGAGATCGAATCGATCCAGTTGATTGAGAGCTAGCTTCTACCGGCCGTGCACGCACATGAGACGAGCGTGCACTGCTACGTTCCAGGCAAAATCAATCAAGCTGCTAGGTTTGCACGTACTCGTGTGCTAGCTCCTCTGAAGCATCGATACGTCCAGGATCAGCGTGTCCGCATATAATGCGTTGCCGATACATTCGATACGGCGCCAATACAGGTATCCGTGCAGTATCATGTTGGGGACATGGGAAGCCCACAGCAGCAGTAACCGTAAACATCCAGCGCAGTGTATTTGTTAGCGCATCGGGTACCGTGGCAAGCTCTCGCGGATGGAGCTGCAACACGATTGTGTTTGGGCGGTAGCGGATATGGATATTTGAACGTGTTCACGCCCCTTCTCTTCTCTTTTTTTTGACACAATATCATCAGGGGTAAAATTGTCTTTGTACCGTTAACACAGCCGGATGGAAAACTGGATGGAAGTGTCATCTAGGGAACAAAAATGAAGTTTAAGGGTCGAGAAAGGAAATAATAAGTTTTTTGGGAAAAAAAAGGAAGCAAATTTTAAGAAAAGGCCAAATAAAGATTTCTCTCAAAAAGTAGAGTACTGCACGTAGCAAAAGTGTGACTACGGAGGGAAGAGTGTCACGGACACATGCCAGCGGCTACAGCGCGGTGGGTAGGTTAGGTACTGAGCCTTGCGCTGTGACGTGGTGAGAGGGAGAAGACGACGTGATCCACGTGCGTGCGAGCGTGCCTGCGTGCGCCCGGCACGTCGACGTCGATCGACGACCGGAAAGCAAAGGCCCAGCCCCGGAGGCGTAGCAGCATCTACGACCGCTGGCTCCCACCACAGCTCACGGGCAACGGCGCCGGAGAGGGAACTGATCGTACGTACCTTGCGCTCTCGGTGGCTGTGATGCCGTGGGCTGGCCCCAGAGCACGAACGGCGGCGGCTCGGGCTTCACCACCACCGCGGCGGCGGCGGCCGGCTGTGGTCCGGCGGCTCCGGGCACCTGCTGGGTGACGCTGAAGGTGCCGATGCCGCCCGGCAGCGCGTGCTTCGTCGTCTGCGGCTGCTGCTGCTGCCTGTCCGCGCCGGACGGTGCCGACGCCGCCGGCTTCTCCAGCGGCTGCAAGAAGTCGTGCGTCTTCAAAAAGAAACCTGCAGCAATTCTTTGTTTCTCAGTATCAGCAGTAACATAAGTAAAGTTGTCATGATTAAGTTCGTGAGGTGAATAATTCTTTGCTAGTAGTAATTGTGCTAGTAAGAAGACTGAACTAACACTAGGAATTTTTTTTTCTTTTTCACGAGAAGAACCAACAATTTCGCAACAACAAAAAAAGAACTTAACATGGGTTGCGCTGGGCTAATCATGATTAGGCTCGTGGCCTCGTGGGGTATAATCAAGGTGGGGCCCGGCCAGATAGGACGGATGGAGGCAGGGCGGGGGGAAGCGAGGCGTCGACGGCCGCCGCTTGCGTCCAACCCACACGTGATCCGCTCGCCGTTGCTTCTGGTTGTCGCTTCATATCGCCAACTTGACACGAAATTTTGAACCCCAATCATCGTCACCGGTCGCACGCTACAGTGACGACCAAGCTTGTTCGTGCGCTGGCTAATTGTTTACGCGTACTGGTGGTCCTCCTTCCAAGGTTGATCTCCAAGCGGTTGCCCCAAGAAAAACAAATTTGATTCACAGCAGGGAAGAACTACTGGGTTGATTACATTCTTGACGAGCGAAACCTGAGCGCAATTTGGACCTGCCTGCCCACAGATCATGATCTGACCTACCTAGCTGCCAATTCGATCGAAGTTGGCTGATGCTACTAGGAATTAACCCGCCGCCGGGGAGAGAGAGGGAGGGGGAGGTTGCGATCAGAGACAGAGAGGGAAGGAGACGCGGAATTGAAGTGCGGATCGACGAACCTTGGGAGGCGGCGGGAGGCTTGGAATCGTGGAGCTGGAGAGAGGAGTCCTTGGCGGCGGCCGCGGCGGCGGCGGGGGCGTAGAGCGAGAGGAAGTCGTGCGTCGCCTTGTTCCCTGCACACACACGCGCGCTCTTTCCGAATTAGGCAACGCCCCGCCGAAACGCCATGGATCGGCGCCGAGCAAAACAAAATTAATGCTGCCATCCATGCTAGACGTACCTTGGATGCCCATAATTCTAGCGCATCAGTCGGTCAGTCGCATCGCCTCGCCGCCGGACGCGCTATTCTCCTGGGCTGGTAACGATCGCCGGAACAATTGATCTTCCCCTAGCACGCGCGCGCAGAGCTTGCAAGCCCTGGAGAACTCCTCTCTCTCCTCTCTGAACTCTCTCCCTCTCTCTCTCTCTCTCTCTCTCTGAATTCTCTCTCTGCGCACGCTGCTACGGCTTCTCCTCCTCTACCAGCGGCTAGCTAGGCAGGCGGCTGCCCGTGTGAGCTGTGGGAGCCTTTATACGGCACGCCCCCCCCCCCCCCCCACCTGGTCGTTGCCACCGCCGCGAGAGAGACGCCGTTACGTGACGGCGTTGGTTGCTAGCTAGGCTGCTGGCGCGGCCGCGCAGCGCACGTGCCGTGGTCACCCCCGGCGTGGCGTGCCGTGCCGTACCGCGGCGCCGGAGGAGGGAGATTGGCGCGTGGGGCGATCCCGAGGTGGGGGAGGGAGGGGCTAGTGGTGGTGGGTCGGGTCGGGGGCGGGTCGTGCGAGTGCGGCCGGCGGGCGGGACGGAATAGGAATAGGAATAGGATAGGTCGACGTGGAGTGGGGAGGCGGTCACGTGCCGGTTGTTGGCCGGGCCCGCGGCGGCACATGGAGCCGGAAATTGCGGGCATCCCGTGGATGGCGACCGGCGCGGGGTCATGTGCTCCAGATTCGGCCTCGCCACTCCCCTCCCCCCACCGTCTCCCGCGCACCTGCGTCCTTTTCCCCTCTCCCCGATCGAATTCACGCGCCAGTGGCAGTACAAAATTATTGGGTTGCTTCGTCCCGCCCAACAAATCAGTGCAAAGAGACGCAAAACTTACTATACTGAACATGCGTGCTTCTGAACCTGTCAGTCCCGAGGAGTACATTTTAAACGGTCTTTTAAAACGCTGGTGGTAGTACGAACTGAACTTCCTCCGATGTTGTTGTCTCACCGCCGATCCGGACGGCAAATTTGACAAATTTGATTTGTGGATGAAATCAAATCACATAATGAACTGTCCGTGAAACTATTTCACGCGGCTGACCTTTTTGTGTGACGCCCGTCATGAAGGCGCCACACTACAATGTACGACGCCTCACAGATAGGCGCTACACGCCTGGCCAGCGTTGTACCCCAGACTGCCTAAAAATTGCTAAGTCATTGTGCAGAGCCTAAGAGCTATGCGCTGCACTGTATAGTGTGGTGCCTAGCTCTCAGGCGCTGAACTAGTGGTTGCACTACAAAATGAAGCAACCACTAGTGCAACGCCTAGAAGTTAGGCGCTGCACACTGACTTAATAATTTTCGGATCACATGGGTGCGACGCTGGCCAGGCGTGTAGCGCCTATCTGTGAGACGTTGCACAGTGTAGTGTGGCACCTTCGTGTCGGGTGTCACACAAAAAGGTCAGCCGCGTGAAATAGTTTCACGAGCAGTTTATTCTGTGATTTGATTTCGTCCATAGGTCAAATTTATCAATTTTGCCGATCCGGACAGACAAACTACTAAAATCTCCTGCCGCATGCGATGCATGCGTGTCTGTCAACTCTCCCTTTTGCGGGCTGCTGGCGGCACCATCATGATCAAACCAGCGTTCATTTAGACTAGCCACAATGGGTAGTAACATAAAGTAGTAACATGAGCATGTTACTACTCTATGTTACTATCTCTATAGTGGGAAGTAACATATGTGTAGTAACATGCAACACTTTATTTATTATGCTATAGACTCATCTTGCCTTGATATGTGTGATGTTACAGTAACTAGCTAAGTTGCTAAAACTACCTCTTTCTTCATTAACTCATTGCCACATAGACAAATTTGCTGAGTTGGACTTGAAGTTACTGCTGAAGTTACTTCCGCTGTGGCTAGTCTTACCGCTTTCGGCTCTCTTTATTTATTACCGCGCGCTCACTTTGCCCGCCCGCCCGCCTTTGGCTTTGTGTCCCATCGTCGGCGGTAAAAAAAGAAAGCACTGCCCGAATCCATCACCGCCGCAGTAAATCTAGCAGGATAGATGGATAGAAAAGCATCATTGCCTGCGTCCAGTTCGGTTCCACCACCCCGAAGCTCCGTCCGTCCAACACGCGCACGATCGCTTCACGTGGCTCGTACGCCTATCTGATCCGATCGGCGCGCGATCGCCCCTCGTATCACTTTTTACCCCCACCCACCCTACCGCCGGGGGAACAGGAAAAACAAAGACCCCGGTATTTCGGCCTCACGTGGACGCACAGTCGATCCACGGAGCTTTCGCCGTCGCCTGTACCTTGCACCGGCACGGAAACCTTCGCGAATCCATCGCAAGCAACCGGCCAAGATACTCGTCCCCGGTTCACGCATGGCGCGGCGATGGCGATGCGTGCGGCACGCGCGTCGTCGTTGTTCATGGCGGATGGATGGGCATCGGTGGCGCGCGCGTGGGGTGCGGGTGTCGGGTGTCGTGCCCCCGTCGGATGGGACGGGCGGGCCGGCCCTTTCCCCTTGCCCAATTTGGCGTGCGCGGCATGCGACGGGGCCCGGATCGCGCTCCGTCCGTCGCTCACGGGTACGTGTACGCGCCGTGGCATCCATCCGGGCGCGCGCGCGTGCGCCTGGGCCGGGAAAGCGGATCTGCGTGGGGGTCAGGGTCAGGGTCAGGTCGGGTCAGCTCAGTCGGGCCATGTCCCGTGCCTGCCACATGGCCACGTACGCCGCTCCAATCTGCTTTCCCAGATTTGCTTCCTGCGGCCTCAATCAATTCGATCGCTACTAGTCGTGCTGCTCCGAGTACGTACTGTAAATCAACTCGATCTTCAGCAAACCTACCGTGAACAGTAAACATCTTAGACTTCGGCACTGTAGCTGCGGTTTGTTCGAACCCCGAAGTTGGACGCGTTTCGGATGCCATTTGTATCTCCTCCCTCGCCTGGCGCTCCCACTGTGCGTCGCACCCACGCGCATGCCGGGCGGGCAGGCGTGTGGTCATGTACGACTGACCAGGGGAGTAAAGCGAGGGGAGACAGTGGCCCGTGCTCGTGCGCGCGCAGGCCGGCCGCATCAACTCAGTAGTCACCTCGGAGAGCCAACAGCACGTCCCGTCCGTCTCGGCCGCGCCCGATCGATCCACCGGAGCCAGTCCGCTCATCACCACGGCCGTGTGTGCATGGACCGGCGTGCGCGGGAGGACCACTTCCGGAATCACTGCGGGTCTGCGGTGGGGATCGCATGCAGAGCGTGGCGTACGTACGCTGACAGCCCCGCACGTGGCACCAGTACGTGCACGCATGGCACGTACGCTGTTCCTGTCGCCCGCGAGATCTGTCTGCAAAAACTCGAGCGCAATGGGCCACTGACCGGCCGGCTGGGCCGCTGGGCGATCAATGGATCGAGACGAGCAAACAGGCCATGCATGGAGGTGGAGCCTGTCTGGTGTCCCAGTCGATGCATACGAAAAAAGCTGGTTTGTACGTACAACAGTCGACTACGATACACATGTTCGATTGATACACTGGTGTAGATGTATCGGTTGGATTTGGGACATGTACACATACAGTAGTAAATTAATTGGGTTGTTGGATGGATTGAACTTGTCAAACAGCAGAACAATCATTCGTCCTTTTCCTCTCTGCTAATATTTTGCTTGTGCAGCAAACAGCGCAGATCGCCGTGCTTTTGCCAGTTGCGTTGTCATGTCGGAGCCCCTTTTTATTTTAACCTATACGCGGGCTTTTTTCAATAGCTTCATCTTTGGCTACGTCCGCAGCACCATCATGCGCGCAGCATCCCACCATGTGTGCACCGCCTTCTCCCCACTTTTCTTTTCCTTCCTACACCTTGTTTATTCAGACTTTTGATCACGAAACAAGCTTAATTAGACGACACCAACGCACACCTACGGTGCTCTCTCTCGTGCATGCATGTAGAGGCAGCGATGTGAACGCGGAGCCTTCAAAAGGGGAAGGAGACGCTGGAGAAAATGATGATGGCGTCGTAGCTAATGACGTCTAATCATGGAGAGTCACATGACCACTACGACAAACCTACTTGTCCGTCTACCGGAAAACAAAGGTTGGAGACGCCCATGCCACACCGCCGGCCACAAAAGGCCGGCAAGCCGAGCGTAAACAAAGAGCACGCACCCGTCGTCGTTGTCCTTTGGACGGAGAGAGAGAAGATAGTTAAGTATGCAGCGCATGTTGGCTAGCTAAGCATGCAGCGCACCTTCCCTCGCAAAGCAGCACGCAATTAACTTACTAAATTCATAGATTAGGATATAGTAGCTAAAGAGGCTGTCGACACCTTGACAGAGTGGAAGATTCCAAGGGATAATTAAAGGGCTCAAGCTTAGCTGCTTAGGTGTTTTAAAATGGGTTTACAGATGGGCAAAGCACGGCTCTGTGCTTTGTGTGTGCCTCTTTACCGTGGCTCGCTCGGCTCAACTAGACGACATTCCCTGCGGCTGCAGGGCCTTCTGATCCTTTAAGAAAATCGGCTTAGGGATCTGTAATTAAATGCGATCGCTCCGCTGATCCGGGCCTCATGCGTGCATGTGAGGGGTGATTAGCGCGGGAGGGAGGGTTGATGATGGATGGATCCTTGCTGGTGCCGGGCGTCGACGCGTGGGTTGTGGAGTGCGGCGTGAGTGGGAGGAGTACTCTGAGTGGGAGGGAGGAGGGTGGGATGGGCATGGGCCGGCCAGCGCGCGGCGGGTCACGTGTGGTGTGGGCGCCCAGCGGCCGGTGGTCATGTGGCCGGCCAACGCACCGGTGCTGGTCCTGCCCCGGGTTCCCGGCCTGCACGAGACCGGGCCAGCAGGCGACCTGGCGCTCTGGGTAGATGATATGGACCGGTCTCGCCTGTGAGGTCACGCATGGCACAGTGGCACGGTTGATACCGGCGCCGGTACGGCCGTGGTGGTAGACCACGGGCGCAGGGCGGGGCGGGTCCATGATCGACGAGGAGGCGTACGCCGCGGCCGAACCGAAAGACAAGGACGCAGCGAACCGGGCACGTGAGGGGTCGGTCGGTCGCGGCCCACGCGCCCGCACAGCGACGTCTGTGTGTGTGGCGGGACGCTGCTTCGGTCACGTCTCGCGCCGGCCTTCGAATCGTGGGGCGCGTAGGGGCAGGGGGGCCCGTCGGAGGGGAAGACCCGAAGGCGTTTAGCGCGGTCACGTGGGCGTGCCGTCGACTGCGACCCGCCCAGGCGGCCGGGGCCCCCGGCCTTGCGCTCACGTGACCCCGACCGTGGCTCGTCCGGCGGCAGTCTGGTCAGGTTCGGGTCGGACCCGTTGCTCGCTTTCATTGCGCACGCTACGCGCCAACCGCGGGTTCAGAGTTTCAGACGCGGCCGGACATTGTTGAATAAAAACCACAAGCCTCTGTCACGTTTCAGTTTTTCGCAGCTAGCACGCTTTGTTTCACGTCAGGTCAGAGCAACTTCAACGCGCCAATCCACTTCATGTGCGCTTATCTGTTTGGATCGTCACGCACAAAAAAGTCGGTCTAACACACCAACCCAAACGAAAGCGTGCCCGTTTTTCGTCCGCCTACCGGCCCATTCCCGATCCAATTTTGGGCTAAATTTGTGTCGGTGCGGACGCGCACGGCGTGCGCCTACTCATCCCCCTGGCCCGCCAGTCGGTGGCAAAGCGACCAGCATCTCCCTCCAATTTTCCAAAACCGCCCGCCCGCTCGCGCTCCCAGCCTCGCCATGGACGACACCCTCAGATGTCGCCACCCGCCTCACCTCCCTCGCTTCGTCCGGCCTCACCTCTGCCTCCTCCGGCAAAGGCAAGCCTCGCGCCGCCCAAGCAGAAGAAGTAGCTGACGTCGAAGGAGCGGGTCCTGCAGTCGGCCAAGAGGAAGGGCCGGAGGCACGTGGCGGACGCAAGGGACGAAGCAGTGGCCGTCGCCATCCTCACCGTCGCCACACAGTAGGAGGAAACCAACACCCGAGTCGCGGAGGCAAAGAGGGAGGCCCTAATCTACCTAGGGTTAAACCCTGGCCAACACAGGCTCGTCGGCGCCGCCGTGGCCGCTGCCAGAACGATTTCGTCCACGTTTCCTCGGATGGTGCTGCCAGAGTCGCCGCGCGCGTCTGCCACGCACCCGATTCCCGGCTTCCACGTAAGGACACTACTAGAGAAAAGCCTAGTAGTAGCGCGGGTTTAGTGCCTACTAGTACGCGGGTCACCGCGCTACTAGTAAGGTGCTACAGCTATTCCTTAGCAGTAGCGCCTGCGACGCACGCTACTGCTAAGACATATAGCCGTAGCGTTCGTTTTGTCCCGTGCTACTGCTAATCTAATTAGTAGTAGCGTGTTTCCTGTCCATCGCTACTAGTATTCTGTTTTTCATTTTTTATTTATTTTTAATGTATTTATACGCCGTTATAAATTTTTTGGTAAAATACCAATTATAAGGTTGTTATATCATTATGTCCATAACAGTGTGTGAAATGAAGGTGGATTAGGTTTAAGTGGAGGCAACATGTGGTGCATCCGTGCATGTCGAAAGTATACCACTAATCCAAACTTTGATCTAGTTTGGACTAGTAGTACTTTCAATATGCACCACATGTTGCCTCCACTTAAATCTAATCCGCCAATACAAGCTATTTAATCATCATCATAGTCATTACCACCATCACTAGCTATTTAATCATTATAGTCATAGTGTAGCACATCATCATCTTCAAACTCATTCTAGCTAGCTAATCACCACCAACACTAGCTACGGTAGCTATCTAATCACCAGCAACACTAGCTACTAATAATCATCATAGTCATTACCACCAAAACTAGCTATTTAATCATCATAGTCATAGTGTAGCACATCATCATCTTCAAACTCATTCTAACTAGCTAATCACTCCTACTGCTCTCTCTCAGGTAAAATAACATAAAACATGTGTAGCACTCCCGCTTCATCGTATTGGAGCATGCAGATGAACCTGTTGTTGGGGAACGTAGTAATTTCAAAAAAAAATCCTACGCACACACAGGATCATGGTGATGCATATCAACGAGAGGGGATAGTGTGTCCACGTACCCTCGTAGACCGAAAGCGGAAGCGTTAGCACAACGCGGTTGATGTAGTCGTACGTCTTCACGATCCGACCGATCCAAGTACCGGACGCACGGCACCTCCGAGTTCAGCACACGTTCAGCTCGATGACGTCCCGCGAGCTCCGATCCAGCAAAGCTTCGCCGGAGAGTTTCGTCAGCACGACGGCGTGATGACGGTGATGATGATGCTGCCGACGCAGGGCTTCGCCTAAGCACCGCTACGATAGATCGAGGTGAATTATGGTGGAGGGGGGCACCGCACACGGCTGGGAGAGATCAACAGATCAACTTGTGTGTCTAGAGGTGCCCCCTGCCCCCGTATATAAAGGAGCAAGGAGGGAGGCCGGCCGGCCCCTGTAGGGCGCGCCAGGAGGAGGAGTCCTCCTCCTAGTAGAAGTAGGACTCCCCTCTTTCCTACTCCTACTAGGAGGGGGAAAGGAAGGGGGGAGGGAGAAGGAAAGGGGGCCGCCGCCCCCCTCTCCTAGTCCAATTCGGACTAGAGGGGAAGGGGCGTGCGGCCTGCCATAGGCCAGCCCTCTCTCTCTCCACTAAGGCCCATAAGGCCCACTATTTCTCCCGGGGGGTTCCGGTAACCCTCCGGTACTCCAGTTTTCTCCGAAACCACCCGGAACACTTCTGGTGTCCGAATATAGTCGTCCAATATATCGATCTTTATGTCTCGACCATTTCGAGACTCCTCGTCATGTCTGTGATCATATCCGGGACTCCGAACTACCTTCGGTACATCAAAACACAAAAACTCATAATATCGATCGTCACCGAACTTTAAGCGTGCGGACCCTACGGGTTCGAGAACTATGTAGACATGACCGAGACACGTCTCCGGCCAATAACCAATAGCGGAACTTGGATGCTCGTATTGGCTCCCACATATTCTATGAAGATCTTTATCGGTCAAACCGCATAACAACATACGTTGTTCCCTTTGTCATCGGTATGTTACTTGCCCGAGATTCAATCGTCGGTATCTCAATACCTAGCTCAATCTCGTTACCGGCAAGTCTCTTTACTCGTTACGTAATGCATCATCCCGCAACTAACTCATTAGTCGCATTGCTTGCAAGGCTTATTGTGATGTGCATTACCGAGAGGGCCCAGAGATACCTCTCCGACAATCGAGTGACAAATCCTAATCTTGATTTATGCCAACTCAACAAGTACCATCGGAGACACCTATAGAGCACCTTTATAATCACCCAGTTACGTTGTGACATTTGGTAGCACACAAAGTGTTCCTCCGGTAATTGGGAGCTGCATAATCTCATAGTCATAGGAACATGTATAAGTCATGAAGAAAGCAATAGCAGTAAACTAAACGATCATGTGCTAAGCTAGCAGAATGGGTCAAGTCAATCACATCATTCTCCTAATGATGTGATCCCGTTAATCAAATGACAACTCATGTCTATGGTTTAGGAAACTCAACCATCTTTGATTAATGAGCTAGTCAAGTAGAGGCATACTAGTGACACTATGTTTGTCTATGTATTCACACATGTATTATGTTTCCCGGTTAATACAATTCTAGCATGAATAATAAACATTTATCATGATATAAGGAAATAAATAATAACTTTATTATTGCCTCTAGGGCATATTTCCTTCACCTGTCTCCTAATTGTGGGCTGCGCTTCTGATTGCTGCCCCCTAGTACTTCTCTGCGATCCTTCACAATTTTGCTACAGTCTTTGACTATTAAGACTTCCTCGCTTTGAGAAATCCTGAATGCACTAAAGTGCAATGTAGGATGTCTTGGCGGTAACCATTCTCATGCGACCTTTAGTCTCGATCCAATGAGGCACAACATTCATCGGGAGTCCCTGTTGAAGAACATCGTAGTAACATACTTAGCAATGAAGTTTAGCTTAAAAAATAATGTATGCAAAAGGTGCCCTGAGGACAAATAGTAAAAATCTTACCATCTTTCCTAAATAGATGTGACCGTAGTTCAATACGAACACTATTTGTCGCACGTTTTGAGTACTAAGATTTTTAAGTCCAAAAAAATAATTTGTCTTGACAGTATGAAGATCCTCAAGCCATGAAACATAATGACCTATCTCCTCGCAGTTTAATTCAGCCCCGGGACAGTGGACGGTTGAAAGGACATGCGGTGCCCCCATGTGTGGTTTTGGTAATTGATGACATTCTGTATGGACTAATGGTTGCATTGATTTATGTTTGAAGGATTTGTCCATAGGCATTTCTTGAAGTCCATGTGTTGGTTTCAAGGAGTTTATGAGTTGACCAAGGTGCTATTAAGGAATTATCCAAAGATTGGTCATGTGAGTGTTGAGCTTATTGCAAGCATGTCTTGAAGAAGAAGATTGTGTGATCATTCATGTTTACCTTCAAGACATCATCCAAATTAAGAGAGTTGGAAAGATTCAAGGTTGATCAAGACTAATCAAGAGTGAATCAAGTTGATCAGCTCACAAAGTGTAGAAGAAGTACCGAGAGGGATCAAGTGATCCCATGGTATGGTAAGCATTGTCCATTGCACTTTGTGTACTAACCCATGGTCTATGTGAGAGTTCTATGTGGGGTTAGGTACGTGTCCATGGGCTTGCGTCAAGAGGAAGATATCATACAACCATGGAAAGGATGACATCAAGTGGTGATCGTCATCAAGATTGTCGTGTGCAAGTTCAAGTGTAGCATCACGAAGAGATCAAGTGCTTGAAGCTTGCCATCCATTGTGGTGTCAATGGACTTGTGAAGATGTGCCGAAGAGTGGCGCACCCATAGTGGAGTATGGGGGAGCAATCATCTAGTCTCCATCGACCCAACGCAATCAAGAAAGGTGGTCCATCTTGAGGAGGACAAGATCGTCATCATCTAGCTCAAGTGGATCATGTGCAAGGAAAAGGTTTGCCCTTGATAGGTTTTCCATTTTACCGGTCTCATGGTGGTAGTTGGGAGACCGGGTTATAGGATCGTTTGCCGTACTATCAAGGGGGGCTCTCAAGTTGGTAGCTTGATCGTATCGTTCGTAGAGAGCTCAGACCATTGCATCCTTGCATCATCTTTCTTGGTTCTTGTTTGGTTCTCTTTGTGAGTCTTAGAGCTTATGGTCATCTTGATGACATGCTCGACTTCATTGAAAACGGAGTTCACATGCTTATTCCATTGCATTTTCGGTGTTGGAGGTTTTACTGGTCTTATTCGAGGAAGGGTTCTCACCATTTTCTTATGGGCCTTTTCTAATTTGCATCTTATTGTTATTTCTATCAATATTTTGTTAGCCCTTGTCACTAGCTTTCCAACAAACTTGGTTTCGTTGAATTCGGAGTCCGTTTGCAGAAGTTGTGTCCGTTTTGGTGTCCTTATAAAAGCTGCAGTGGTACTACCGCTCGTGGGAGCTGTAATTTTTTACTACCGCTCTTGGGAGTGGTACTACCGCGGCTACTTCCATGGCTACTTCCGCTCCGGACCAAAAACTCGTCACAAGTCCAGCGGTGGTAGGCACGGATGTATTTTTTTAGTACCGCTCGCAACCAGTAGTATCGCTAGCCTTAGCGGTAGTACCGCTACCCCTAGCGGTAGTACCATGAGGACGAGCGGTACTACCGCTCTGTGCGGGCTGTGAGCATAACGGTTGGATTTTTCCCCACCTATAAAAGGGGGTCTTCTTCCCCACTGAACCTTATCCTTTGAGCTCGTGTTCTTCCCCCATTGTTGACCTTCTTCGAGCTTGCTAACTCTCAACCCCTCCATGGATTCGTGCTAGTTTTTGAGGGAAAAGAGAGAAGAGATCTAGATCCACATTTCTACCAATCACTTTCTCCTCTATGTGAGGGGAACCCCTTGGATCTAGATCTTGGAGTTCTTGGTGTTCTCCTTGTTGTTCTTCCTCTCATTTTCCTCCCTAGCATTAGTTGCTTCGGTGGGATTTGAGAGAGAAGGACTTGGGCACTCCGTGTGCCCTTGCCATTGCGTTTGGTGCATCGGTTTGAGTTCTCCGCGTGATACATGGAAGTTACAAGTTGAGAAGATTATTACTCTTGGGTGCTTGGTACCCTTGAGCTTGTTCCTCTTGGGTGCTTGGGCGCCCTAGACGGTTGGTGGTGTTCGGAGCTCAATCATTGTGGTGTAAAGCTCCGGGCAAGCGTCGGGGTCTCCAATTAGGTTGTGGAGATCGCCCCGAGCAATTTGACGGGTACCGGTGACCGCCCCCAAGGGTTGCCAAAGTGTACGGGTTCGGTGACCGCCCCCAAGGGTTGCCATTTGTACGGGTTCGGTGACCGCCCTCAAGGGTCCCTTAGTGGAATCACGGCATCTTGCATTGTGCGAGGGCGTGAGGAGATTACGGTGGCCCTAGTGGCTTCTTGGGGAGCATTGTGCCTCCACACCGCTCCAAACGGAGATTAGCATCCGCAAGGGTGTGAACTTCGGGATACATCGTCGTCTCCGCGTGCCTCAGTAATCTCTTACCCGAGCCCTTTACTTATGCACTTTACTTTGTGATAGCCATATTGTTTCTTGTCATATATCTTGCTATCACTAGTTGTTTATCTTGCTTAGCATAAGTTGTTGGTGCACATAGGTGAGCCTAGTTGTTGTAGGTTTTGTGCTTGACAAATTAACCGCTAGGTTTATTCCGCATTTGTTCAAGCCTAAACCGTAATTATTTTAAGGTGCCTATTCACCTCCCCTCTAGGCGACATCCTCAATCTTTCAATTGGTATCAGAGACTTGTCTCTCTTTGTTAGGCTTAACCGCCTAGAGAGTAATGATGTCGACTAGGGGTTTAGGATTCTCTGACACTCTTAGTTTCGATGGCACAAATTTTGATGTTTGGGCAATTCACATGCTTAATCTCTTTAGGGTCATGGACCCAAATTTAGAGCGAATTGTAGATATGGGTTTTTCTCCTCCAAAGGATCCCCAAAGATTATCTTTAGAGGATGAGAAAAACTCTTATCTCAATGCTCAAGCTTCTAATGTGCTTTTCGATGCTTTGAGCAATGTAGTTATATTTCAACTCATGCCGTTCCGGGATGCTCATGAGTTGTGGACAAAGCTTCAAGATAAATATGGTGTGTCCAAGATTTGTGGGGATGATTGTTCTCCCTCCACCTCCGGCCGTGTTGCCTTCTCAACTTCTTCTACTTCACCTACATGTGGATTGCCACAAGGTAATGCTATGGTGAGTAGTGTTGGTCATTGCAATGATGATAGTGTGCTTGTTCTTGGTGATCCTTCATCATTATCTTATTGCAATGGTCTTTCTTTGGAATTTAACACTTCGAGCACCTTACATGTTTCACATGCTTGTGTTGATAGTCCTTGCATATCATGTAGAAATTGCTTGCTCAAATCTCATGATGATATGCTTGCTATGACTTGTTGCCATGATAAAAATGTATCTATTTCCTCGAGTTGTTGTGCTAACAATGTAGAGGAAACTCAACACTCCATGGAACAAGATGTGGTCTTAAATGGTGCTTCAAGGGATCCTACATCATCATCTATTGCTTTATGCCTTATGGCTAAGGCTTCAAAGGTATCTCCTACTTTGAACGCCAATATGTCTCTTGATGATGATGTTAATGCTAATGATGATGAGGATAATGATGAAGAGAATGATAATGTTGCCTCCCTAAAAATTAAGGGAGAAATGATTTTTAAAGCTCTTCATAAGAATAAAATTGCTCGTTCCAACTTCATGGAAATCATGTCTATTTCTATTGAGGGCAAGAATTATATTGATGAGTT
The DNA here is from genome assembly GCF_018294505.1 of Triticum aestivum. Lineage (NCBI taxonomy): Eukaryota > Viridiplantae > Streptophyta > Magnoliopsida > Poales > Poaceae > Triticum > Triticum aestivum. Next base: position 368,595,091 of record NC_057808.1, on the reverse strand, counting down.
GGAATCTCGTCTTGAGGATCATGAGGTCACCATTGAGAAAATGGAAGGTCATGAGCGTGATTAAGCTAATGAGATCGCGGACCTCTCTCAAGCTCTTGAACTTGAACAAACCACCAAGGAATCTCTTGAGGAGACTTTTGCTCTGGAATTATCTAGAGTGAGGGAATCTCGTGATAGAGCTCTTGAGGTGGCCAATGATTTTGAAACTAAAAATGAGGAGCTTGAAGTTGCGCATGCTAAACTCCTTGAGGACTTTGAGCACCTCGAAAATGGCTCAAGGGTCATTAAGAGTGAGCTCATCAAACTCACCGAGTCTCATGCTCAACTTAAAGCTTCATATCAAAAGAGCTTGCCAAGTTGTCTTCTCCTCTTGTTGTTAATGATGATGCTTGTGCTACTAACTCTATCTCTTGTGAAGCATCCATATTGAAGGAGAATGTTGAGCTAAGGGCTCAACTTGAGTTGCTATCTAGCAATTATGGGATGTTGGAAGAAAATCATGTAAAGCTCACAAGCTCTCATGATGATCTTCTAGTATCCCATAATGTGCTAAAGATAGCTCATGAGGCCATGCTTGCTAAGGTAACATCTAGTGAGCCTCATGTGGATACTAGCACTACTTTTAGTCAAAATGCTATATTGCCTTGTGCTAGTCCTCGTGATTCATGCATGCATAGCATTGGTACATCTTGTGATGAATTGCTTTCCTTGCCGTGTTGCTCTAACGATGAAGCTTATACTTCCTCTAGTGCTTGTGTTGAGACTAACCATGTAGAGGAAATCAAAGAGCTCAAGGCCCAAGTCACTTCTTTGAAGAAAGACTTGGAAAAGTGTCATGAAGGGAAGGCCACACTCAACAATATCTTGAGTGTGCAAAAATCCCCCAATGACAAAGGTGGACTTGGATTTAACTCCAATAAGAAGAAGAAGTCCAAGAGCAACAATAAGAAGGTCCAAAAACAAGTCAAGAATTCGGCCAAGATCATTTGCTTCAAGTGCAAAATTGAAGGGCATCATATTAGATCTTGCCCTTTGAAGAAGAAGGCCATTGGTGACAAGCAACAAAGGAATCGGCCACAAGTTCATTCTCATGCTCAACCTCAAGTTGAAGAAAGACCTCTTACCAAGAAAACTCAAGCTAATGCTTCTCAAGTTGAGAAATCAAGTGAGAAGAAAGTGAAGAGTAGACGTTGCTAACTATGTCGTGAGAAAGGTCACCTTGCTTCCTCATGCACTAGTGGTAACTTATCCAACCCAACTATTATTGATGATATCTATTCTCTTGGGAAGGATAAGGTTGGCAATGTGTTTGCCAAAGTTGTTGGTACTCAAAGTGGTGTCAAGATAAGAACCATCTGGGTAGCCAAGCCTATTGTGACTAACCTCTTAGGACCCAACTTGGTTGGGGACCAACTAGCTCAAACTTGATCAATAGGTGTTGTTGGAGGGCATTGAAGACTTGGCTACATTGTGAAGAATTAAGGGGACTTCATCACTCTTATTGTCTCAAGCCAAGTCAATTGAATCATCAAGTTTATATCTTATATCCAATGTGCCTCCTTGCAGTAACTTGTACTTAAATTGCTTACATTGAAAGTTACTTGCTATTGGGGAATGTAGTAATTTCAAAAAAATTCCTATGCACACACAGGATCATGGTGATGCATAGCAACGAGAGGGGAGAGTGTTGTCCACGTACCCTCATAGACCGAAAGTGGAAGCGTTAGCACAACGCAGTTGATGTAGTCGTACGTCTTCACGATCTGACCGATCAAGTACCGAACGTACGGCACCTCCGAGTTCAGCACACGTTCAGCTCGATGATGTCCCTCGAACTCCGATCCAGGCAAGATTTGAAGGAGATTTCCGTCAGCACGACGGCGTGGTGACGATGATGATGTTCTACCGACGCAGGGCTTCGCCTAAGCACCGCTATGATATTATCGAGGTGGACTATGGTGGAGGGGGGCACCGCACACGGCTAAGAGATCCAAGAGATCAATTGTTGTGTCTATGGGGTGCCCCCTGCCCCCGTATATAAAGGAGCAAGGCGGGAGAGGCGGCCGACCAGGAGGAGGCGCGCCAGGAGGAGTCCTTCTCCCACCGGGAGTAGGACTCCCTCTCTTCCTTGTTAGATTAGGAGAAGGGGGAAGGAGGAGGGAGAGAGGAAGGAAAAGGGGGGCGCCGCCCTCCTCCTTGTCCAATTCGGACTAGAGGGGGAGGGGGGGCGCGGCCTGCCCTGGCCGCCCCTCCTCTTCTCCACTAAGGCCCATGCAGGCCCATTAAACCCCCTCGGGGGGTTCCGGTAACCCCCGGTACTCCGGTATATATCCGATAACCCCCGGAACCATTCCGGTGTCTGAATATAGTCGTCCAATATATCAATCTTCATGTCTCGACCATTTCGAGACTCCTCATCATGTCCGTGATCACATCCGGGACTCCAAACTACCTTCGGTACATCAAAACACATAAACTCATAATATAACCGTCATCAAACTTTAAACGTGCGGACCCTACGGGTTCGAGAACTATGTAGACATGACCAAGACACGTCTCCGGTCAATAACCAATAGCGGAAACTGGATGCTCATATTGGCTCCCACATATTCTACGAAGATCTTTATCGGTCAGACCGCATAACAACATACGTTGTTCCCTTTGTCATCGGTATGTTACTTGCCCGAGATTCGATCGTTGGTATCTCAATACCTAGTTCAATCTCGTTACCGGCAAGTCTCTTTACTCGTTCCGTAATACATCATCCCGCAACTAACTCATTAGTTGCAATGCTTGCAAGGCTTATAGTGATGTGCATTACCGAGTGGGCCCAGAGATACCTTTCCGACAATCGGAGTGACAAATCCTAATCTCGAAATACGCCAACCCAACAAGTACCTTCGGAGACACCTGTAGAGCACCTTTATAATCACCCAGTTATGTTGTGATGTTTGGTAGCACACAAAGTGTTCCTCTGGTAAACGGGAGTTGCATAATCTCATAGTCATAGGAACATGTATAAGTCATGAAGAAAGGAATAGCAACATACTAAACGATCAAGTGCTAAGCTAACGGAATGGGTCAAGTCAATCACATCATTCTCCTAATGATGTGATCCTGTTAATCAAATGACAACTCATGTCAATGGCTAGGAAACATAACCATCTTTAATTAACGAGCTAGTCAAGTAGAGGCATACTAGTGACACTCTGTTTGTCTATGTATTCACACATGTATTATGTTTCCGGTTAATACAATTCTAGCATGAATAATAAACATTTATCATGATATAAGGAAATAAATAATAACTTTATTATTTCCTCTAGGGCATATTTCCTTCAGTCTCCCACTTGCACTAGAGTTAATAATCTAGTTCACATCACCATGTGATTTAATACCAATAGTTCACATCACCATGTGATTAACACCCATAGTTCACATCGTCATGTGACAAACACCCAAAGGGTTTACTAGAGTCAATAATCTAGTTCACATCGCTATGTGATTAACAACCAAAGAGTACTAAGGTGTGATCATGTTTTTCTTGTGAGAGAAGTTTAGTCAACGGGTGTGCCACATTCAGATCCGTATGTATTTTGCAAATTTCTATGTCAACAATGCTCTGCACGGAGCTACTCTAGCTAATTGCTCCCACTTTCAATATGTATCCAGATTGAGACTTAGAGTCATCTGGATTAGTGTCAAAATTTGCATCGATGTAACCCTTTACGACGAACCTTTTTGTCACCTCCATAATCGAGAAACATATCCTTATTCCACTAAGGATAATTTTGACCGTTGTTCAGTGATCTACTCCTAGATCACTATTGTACTCCCTTGCCAAAATCAGTGTAGGGTATACAATAGATCTGGTACACAGCATGGCATACTTTATAGAACCTATGGCCAAGGCATAGGGAATGACTTTCATTCTCTTTCTATCTTCTGCCGTGGTCGGGCTTTGAGTCTTACTCAATTTCACACCTTGTAACACAGGCAAGAACTCTTTCTTTGACTGTTCCATTTTGAACTACTTCAAAATCTTGTCAAGGTATGTACTCATTGAAAAACTTATCAAGCGTCTTGATCTATCTCTATCGATCTTGATGCTCAATATGTAAGCAGCTTCACCGAGGTCTTTCTTTGAAAAACTCCTTTCAAACACTCCTTTATGCTTTGCAGAATAATTCTACATTATTTCCGATCAACAATATGTCATTCACATATACTTATCAGAAATGATGTAGTGCTCCCACTCACTTTCTTGTAAATACAGGCTTCACCGCAAGTCTGTATAAAACTATATCCTTTGATCAACTTATCAAAGCGTATATTCCAACTCCGAGATGCTTGCACCAGTCCATAGATGGATCGCTGGAGCTTGCATATTTTGTTAGCACCTTTAGGATTGACAAAACCTTCTGGTTGCATCATATACAACTCATCTTTAAAAATCCATTGAGGAATGTAGTTTTGTTTATCCATTTGCCAGATTTCATAAAGTGCGACAATTGCTAACATGATTCGGACAGACTTAAGTATCGATACGAGTGAGAATCTCATTGTAGTCAACACCTTGAACTTTGTCAAAAACCTTTTTCAACAAGTCTAGCTTTGTAGATAGTAACACTACTATCAGCGTCCGTCTTCCTCTTGAAGATCCATTTAATCTCAATGGCTCGCCGATCATTGGGCAAGTCAATCAAAGTCCATACTTTGTTCTCATACATGGATCTCATCTCAGATTTCATGGCCTCAAGCCATTTCGCGGAATCTGGGCTCACCATCGCTTCCTCATAGTTCGTAGGTTCGTCATGGTCTAGTAACATAACCTCCAGAATAGGATTACCATACCACTCTGGTGCGGATCTTACTCTGGTTGACCTACAAGGTTCGGTAACAACTTGATCTGAAGTTTCATGATCATCATCATTAACTTCCTCACTAATTGATGTAGGTGTCACAGGAACCGGTTTCTGCGATGAACTACTTTCCAATAAGGGAGCAAGTACAGTTACCTCATCAAGTTCTACTTTCCTCCCACTCACTTCTTTCGAGAGAAACTACTTCTCTAGAAAGGATCCATTCTTAGCAACGAATATCTTGCCTTCGGATCTGTGATAGAAGGTGTACCCAACTGTCTCCTTTGGGTATCCTATGAAGGCACATTTCTCCGATTTGGGTTTGAGCTTATCAGGATGAAACTTTTTCTTATAAGCATTGCAACCCCAAACTTTAAGAAACGACAACTTTGGTTCCTTGCCAAACCACAGTTCATACGGTGTCGTCTCAACGGATTTAGATGGTGCCCTTTTTAACGTGAATGCAGCTGTCTCTAATGCATAACCCCAAAACTATAGTGGTAAATCGGTAAGAAACATCATAGATTGCACTATATCCGATAAAGTACGGTTATGACGTTCGGACACACCATTATGCTATGGTGTTCCAGGTGGCGTGAGTTGCGAAAACTATTCCGCATTGTTTCAAATGAAGACCAAACTCGTAACTCAAATATTCTCCTCCACGATCAGATCGTAGAAACTTTATTTTCTTGTTACGATGATTTTCAACTTCACTATGAAATTCTTTGAACTTTTCAAATGTTTCAGACTTATGTTTCATTAAGTAGATATACCCATATCTGCTCAAATCATCTGTGAAGGTCAGAAAATAACGATACCCGCCGCGAGCCTCAACGCTTATCGGATCGCATACATCAGTATGTATTATTTCCAATAAATCAGTTGCTCGCTCCATTGTTCCGGAGAACGGAGTCTTAGTCATCTTGCCCATGAGGCATGGTTCGCAAGCATCAAGTGATTCATAATCAAGTGATTCCAAAAACCCATCAGCATGGAGTTTCTTCATGCGCTTTACACCAATATGACCTAAACGGCAGTGCCACAAATAAGTTGTACTATCATTATTAACTTTGCATCTTTTGGCTTCAATATTATGAATATGTGTATCACTACGATCAAGATCCCACAAACCATTTTCATTGGGTGTATGACCACAGAAGGTTTTATTCATGTGAACAGAACAACAATTATTCTCTTAAATGAATAAACGTATTGCAATAAACATGATCAAATCATATTCATGCTCAACGCAAACACCAAATAACACTTATTTAGGTTCAACACTAATCCCGAAAGTATAGGGAGTGTGCGATGATGATCATATCAATCTTGGAACCACTTCCAACACACATCGTTACTACACCCTTAACTAGTCTCTGTTCATTCTGCAACTCCCGTTTCGAGTTACTAATCTTAGCAACTGAACTAGTATCAAATACTAAGGGGTTGCTATAAACACTAGTAAAGTACACATCAATAACATGTATATCAAATATACCTTTGTTCACTATGCCATCCTTCTTATCCGCCAAGTATCTAGGGCAGTTCCACTTCTAGTGACCAGTCCCTTTGCAGTAGAAGCACTTAGTCTCAGGCTTAGGTCCAGACGTGGGCTTCTTCACTTGAGCAGCAACTCGCTTGCCGTTCTTCTTGAAGTTCCCCTTCTTCCCTTTGCCCTTTTCTTGAAACTAGTGGTCTTGTCAACCATCAACACTTGATGTTTTTCTTGATTTCTACCTTCGTCGATTTCAGCATCACGAAGAGCTTGGGAATCATTTCCGTTATCCCTTGCATATTATAGTTCATCACGAAGTTCTAGTAACTTGGTGATAGTGACTAGAGAACTCTGTCAATCACTATCTTATCTGGAAGATTAACTCCCACTTGATTCAAGTGATTGTAGTACTCAGACAATCTGAGCACATGCTCACTAGCTGAGCAATTCTCCTCCATCTTGTAGGCAAAGTACTGTCAGAGGTCTCATACCTCTCGACACGGGCATGAGTATGAAATACCAATTTCAACTCTTGGAACATCTTATATGCTCCGTGGCATTCAAAACATTTTTGAAGTCCCGATTCTAAGCCGTAAATCATGGTGCACTAAACTATCAAGTAGTCATCATATCGAGCTTGCCAAACGTTCATAACGTCTGCATCTGCTCCTGTAATCGGTCTGTCACCTAGTGGTGCATCAAGGACATAATTCTTCTGTGCAGCAATGAGGATAAACCTCAAATCACGGACCAAGTCCGCATCATTGCTACTATCATCTTTCAACATATTTTTCTCTAGGAACATATCAATAAATAATAATAAACATGGAGCAACATCGCGAGCTATTGATCTACAACATAGATATGCTAATATTACCAGGACTAAGTTCATGATAAATTTAAGTTCAATTAATCATATTACTTAAGAACTCCCACTTAGATAGACATCCCTCTAATCCTCTAAGTGATCACGTTATCCATATCGACTAAACCATGTCCGATCATCACGTGAGATGGAGTAGTTTCAATGGTGAACATCACTATCTTGATCATATCTACTATATGATTCACGCTCGACCTTTCGGTCTCAGTGTTCCGAGGCCATATCTGTTATATGCTAGGCTCGTCAAGTTTAACCTGAGTATTCCGCGTGCACAACTGTTTTGCACCCGTTGTATTTGAACGTAGAGCCTATCACACCCGATCATCACGTGGTGTCTCAGCACGAAGAACTTTCGCATGGTGCATACTCAGGGAGAACACTTATACCTTGCTAATTTAGTGAGAGATCATCTTATGATGCTACTGTCGATCTAAGCAGTATAAGATGCATAAAAGATAAACATCACATGCAATCAATATAAGTGATATGATATGGCCATCATCATCTTGTGCTTGTGATCTCCATCTCTGAAGCACCGTCATGATCACCATCGTCACCGGCGCGACACCTTGATCTCCATCGTAGCATCGTTGTCGTCCCGCCAACTTATGCTTCTACGACTATCGCTACTACTTAGTGATAAAGTAAAGCATTACAGGGCGATTGCATTGCATACAATAAAGCGACAACCATATGGCTCCTGCCAGTTGCCGATAACTCGGTTACAAAACATGATCATCTCATACAATAAATTATAGCATCATGCCTTGACCATATCACATCACAACATGCCCTGCAAAAACAAGTTAGACGTCCTCTACTTTGTTGTTGCAAGTTTTACGTGGCTGCTACGGGCTGAGCAAGAACCGTTCTTACCTACGCATCAAAACCACAACGATAGTTTGTCAAGTTGGTGCTGTTTTAACCTTCGCAAGGACCGGGCGTAGCCACACTCAGTTCAACTAAAGTTGGAGAAACTGACACCCGCCAGCCACCTGCGTGCAAAGCACGTCGGTAGAACCAGTCTCGCCTAAGCGTACGCGTAATGTCGGTCCGGGCCGCTTCATCCAACAATATCGCCGAACCAAAGTATGACATGCTGGTAAGCAGTATGACTTATATCGCCACAACTCACTTGTGTTCTACTCGTGCGTACAACATCTACGCATAAAACCTGGCTCGGATGCCACTGTTGGGGAACATAGTAATTTCAAAAAAATTCCTACGCACACACAAGATCATGGTGATGCATAGCAAAGAGAGGGGAGAGTGTTGTCCACGTTGTTGGAAATATGCCCTAGAGGCAATAATAAAATGGTTATTACTGTATTTCCTTGTTCATGATAATTGTCTATTGTTCATGCTATAATTGTATTAACTGGAAACCGTAATACATGTGTGAATACATAGACCACAACATGTCCCTAGTAAGCCTCTAGTTGACTAGCTCGTTGATCAATAGATGGTCGTGGTTTCCTGACCATGGACATTGGATGACATTGATAATGGGATCACATCATTAGGAGAATGATGTGATGGACAAGACCCAATCCTAAGCATAGCACAAGATCGTGTAGTTCGTTTGCTAAGAGCTTTTCTAATGTCAAGTATCATTTCCTTAGACCATGAGATTGTGCAACTCCCGGATACCGTAGGAATGCTTTGGGTGTACCAAACGTCACAACGTAACTGGGTGGCTATAAAGGTGCACTACAGGTATCTCCGAAAGTGTCTGTTGGGTTGGCACGAATCAAGACTGGGATTTGTCACTCCGTATGACGGAGAGGTATCTCTGGGCCCACTCGGTAATGCATCATCATAATGAGCTCAATGTGACTAAGGAGTTAGTCACGGGATCATGCGTTACGGAACGAGTAAAGAGACTTGCCGGTAACGAGATTGAACGAGGTATTGGGATACCGACGATCGAATCTCGGGCAAGTAACATACCGATAGACAAAGGGAATTGTATACATGATTGATTGAATCCCCGACATCGTGGTTCATCCAATGAGATCATCGTGGAACATGTGGGAACCAACATGGGTATCCAGCTCCCATTGTTGGTTATTGGCCGGAGAGATGTCTCGGTCATGTCTGCATGATTCCCGAACCCGTAGGGTCTACACACTTAAGGTTCGGTGACGCTAGAGTTGTTATGGGAAATAGTATGTGGTTACCGAAGGTTGTTCGGAGTCTCGTATGAGATCCTGGACGTGACGAGGAACTTCGGAATGGTCCGGAGGTGAAGATCGATATATTGGACGAAGGGTATTGGAGTCCGAAAGTGTTCCGGGGGTACCAGGCTATGGCCAGCATGTCCGAAAGGGGTTTCGGAGGCTCCGGCAAGCGTTGGGGGGCCTTATGGGCCAAGGGGAAGGGGAAAACCAGCCCATTAAGGGGCTGTGCGCCCCTCCCAACCCCTCTCACGTAACCAGGAGAGATGGGGGCACCTTCCCTAGGGCAGCCGCCCCTCCTGGCTTGGGGGGCAAGTCTCCTAGGGGTGGGGGCGCCCAGAACCCATCTAGGGTTTCCCCTTGGCCGCCGCCCCTCCCCTAGGGCGCCTCCTCCACCCCCTTCCCCCTATATATAGGGAGGGAGAGAGAGGGCAGCAGCACCCCTTGCCTGGCGCAGCCCTCTCCTCCTCCAACTCTTCCTTCTCCTCCGTAGAGCTTGGCGAAGCCCTGCAGGAATACCACAAGCTCCACCACCACGCCGTCGTGCTGCCGGAGTTCTCCCTTAACTTCTCCTCTCCCCTTGCTGGATCAAGAAGGAGGAGACGTCCCCGGGCTGTACGTGTGTTGAACGCGGAGGCGCCGTCCATTCGGCGCTAGATCGGATCTTCCGTCATTTGAATCGCCGCGAGTACGACTCCATCAACCGCGTTCTTGCAACGCTTCCGCTTAGCGGTCTTCAAGGGTATGAAGATGCACTCCCTCTCTCTCGTTGCTAGCATCTCCTAGATTGATCTTGGTGACACGTAGGAATTTTTTTGAATTATTGCTACGTTCCCCAACAGTGGCATCATGAGCTAGGTCTATGCGTAGATTCTATGCACGAGTAGAACACAAAGTAGTTGTGGGTGATGATTTGTTCAATTTGCTTGCCGTTACTAGTCTTATCTTGATTCGGCGGCATTGTGGGATGAAGCGGCCCGAACCGACCTTACACGTACTCTTACGTGAGACAGGTTCCACCGACTGACATGCACTTGATGCATAAGGTGGCTAGCGGGTGTCTGTCTCTCCCACTTTAGTCGGATCGGATTTGATGAAGAGGGTCCTTATGAAGGGTAAATAGCAATTGGCATATCACCGTTGTGGCTTTTGCGTAGGTAAGAAACGTTCTTGCTAGAAACCCATAGCAGCCACGTAAAACATGCAACAACAATTAGAGGACGTCTAACTTGTTTTTGCAGGGTATGCTATGTGATGTGATATGGCCAAAAGGATGTGATGAATTATATATATGTGATGTATGAGACTGATCATGTTCTTGTAATAGGAATCACGACTTGCATGTCGATGAGTATGACAACCGGCAGGAGCCATAGGAGTTGTCTTAATTTATTGTATGACCTGCGTGTCAATGAAAAACGCCATGTAATTACTTTACTTTATTGCTAACCGTTAGCCATAGTAGTAGAAGTAATAGTTGGCGAGACAACTTCATGAAGACACGATGATGGAGATCATGATGATGGAGATCATGGTGTCATGCCGGTGACGAAGGTGATCATGCCGCGCCTCGAAGATGGAGATCAAAAGGCGCAAGATGATATTGGCCATATCATGTCACTTTATGATTTGCATGTGATGTTTGTCATGTTTACATCTTATTTGCTTAGAACGACGGTAGCATAAATAAGATGATCCCTCACTAAAATTTCAAGAGATGTGTTCCCCCTAACTGTGCACCGTTGCGAAGGTTCGTTGTTTCGAAGCACCACGTGATGATCGGGTGTGATAGATTCTAACGTTCGCATACAACGGGTGTAAGCCAGATTTACACATGCGAAACACTTAGGTTGACTTGACGAGCCTAGCATGTACAGACGTGGCCTCGGAACACAAGAGACCGAAAGGTCGAACATGAGTCGTATAGTAGATACGATCAACATGAAGATGTTCACCGATGATGACTAGTCCGTCTCACGTGATGATCGGACACGACCTAGTTGACTCGGATCATGTATCACTTAGATGACTAGAGGGATGTCTATCTAAGTGGGAGTTCATTAAATAATCAGATGAACTTAATTATCATGAACATAGTCAAAAGGTCTTTGCAAATTATGTCATAGCTTACGCTTTGGTTCCACTCTTTAAGATATGTTCCTAGAGAAAATTTAGTTGAAAGTTGATAGTAGAAATTATGCGGACTGGGTCCGTAAACTGAGGATTATCCTCATTGCTGCGCAGAAGGCTTATGTCCTTAATGCACCGCTCGGTGTGCTGAACCTCGAGCGTCGTGTGTGGATGTTGCGAACATCTGACATACACGTTTTGATGACTACGTGATAGTTCAGTGCGTAATGCTAACGGTTTAGAATTGAGGCGCCAAAGACGTTTTTGAAACGTCGCAGAACATATGAGATGTTCCAAAGACTGAAATTGGGATTTCAGACTAGTGCCCACGTCAAGAGGTATGAGACCTCTGACAAGTTTCTTAAGCCTGCAAACTAAGGGAGAAAAGCTCAATCGTTGAGCATGTGCTCAGATTGTCTGAGTACTACAATCGCTTGAATCGAGTGGGAGTTAATCTTCCAGATGAGATAGTGATGGTTCTCCATAGTCACTGCCACCAAGCTATTAGAGCTTCGTGATGAACTATAACATATCAGGGATAGACATGATGATCCTTGAGCAACTCGCGATGTTTGACACCGCGAAAGTAGAAATCAAGTAGGAGCATCAATTGTTGATGGTTAGTAAAACCACTAGTTTCAAGAAGGGCAAGGGAAAGAAGGGATACTTCATGAAACGGCAAATCAGTTGCTGCTCTAGTGAAGAAACCCAAGGTTGAACCCAAACCCGAGACTAAGTGCTTCTGTAATGAGGGGAACGGTCACTGAAGCAGAACTACCCTAGATACTTGGTAGATGAGAAGGCAGGCAAGGTCGACAGAAGTATATTGGATATACATTATATTAATGTGTACTTTACTAGTACTCCTAGTAGCACCAGGGTATTAGATACCGGTTCGGTTGCTAAGTGTTGGTAACTCGAAATAAAAGGCTACGGAATAAACGGAGACTAGCTAAAGGTGAGATGACGATATGTGTTGGAAGTGTTTCCAAGGTTGATGTGATCAAGCATCGCATGCTCCCTCTACCATCGAGATTGGTGTTAAACCTAAATAATTGTTATTTGGTGTTTGCGTTGAGCATAGACATGATTGGATTATGTTTATCGCAATACGGTTATTCATTTAAGGAGAATAATGGTTACTCTGTCTATTTGAATAATACCTTCAATGGTCTTGCACCTAAAATGAATGGTTTATTGAATCTCGATCGTAGTGATACACATGTTCATGCCAAAAGATATAAGATAGTAATGATAGTACCACATACTTGTGGCACTGCCATTTGAGTCATATTGGTATAAAACGCATGAAGAAGCTCCATGTTGATGGATCTTTGGACACACTCATTTTGAAAAGATTGAGACATGCGAACCATGTCTATTGGTAGATATGCATGAAGAAACTCCATACAGATGGATCGTTTGGACTCACTTGATTTTGAATCACTTGAGACATGCAAATCATAACACATGGGCAAGATGACTGAAAGGCCTCGTTTTCAGTAAGATGGAACAAGAAAGAAACTTGTTGGAAGTAATACATTTTGATGTGTGCAGTCCAATGAGTGATGAGGCACGCAGTGGATATCGTTATGTTCTTACTTTATAGATGATTTGAGTAGATGCTGAGTATATTTACTTGATGAAACACAAGTCTGAATTATTGAAAGGTTCAAGTAATTTTAGAGTGAAGTTAAAGATCGTCGTGACAAGAGGATAAAATGTCTGTGATATGATCATAGAGATGAATATCTGAGTTACGAGTTTGGCACACAATTAAGACATTGTGGAAATTGTTTCACAACTAATACTGCCTGGAACACCATAGTGTGATGGTGTGTCCAAACATCATAACTGCACCCTATTGGATATGGTGCATACCATGATGTCTCTTATCGAATTACCACTATCGTTTATGGGCTAGGCATTAGAGACAACCGCATTCACTTTAAATAGGGCACCACGCAATTCCGTTGAAACGACACCATATGAACTATGGTTTAGAGAAACCTAAGCTGTCGTTTCTTAAAAGTTTGGGGCTGTGACGCTTTGTGAAAAAGTTTCAGGCTGATAAGCTCGAACCCAAAGCGGATAAATGCATCTTCATAGAATACCCAAAACAGTTGGGTATACCTCCTATTTCAGATCTGGAAGCAAAAGTGATTGTTTCTAGAAATGGGTCCTTTCTCGAGGAAAAGTTTCTCTCGAAAGAATTGAGTGGGAGGATGGGGGAGACTTGATGGGGTTATTGAATCGTCACTTCAACTAGTGTGTAGCAGGGCACAAGAAGTTGTTCCTGTGGCACCTACACCAATTGAAGTGGAAGCTTATGATAGTGATCATGAAACTTCGGATCAAGTCACTACCAAACCTCGTAGGACGACAAGGATGCGTACTACTTCAGAGTGGTACGTAATCCTGTCTTGGAAGTCATGTTGCTAGACAACAATGAACCTACGAGCTATGGAGAAGCGATGGTGGGCCCAGATTCCGACGAATGGCTCGAGGCCATAAAATCCGAGAGAGGATCCATGTATAAGACTTTGGAAGAACTACTTGATGGTCGTAAGGCTGTTGGGTGCAGATGGATTTTAAAAGGAAGACGGACAATGATGGTAAGTGTCACCATTAAGAAAGCTCGACTTGTCGTTAAGATGTTTTCCGACAAAGTTCAAGGAGTTGACTACGATGAGAGTTCTCACTCGTAGCGATGCTAAGAGTCTGTTGGAATTATATTAGCAGTTACTGCATTATTTATGAAATCTTGCAGATAGGATGTCAAAAACATTGTTTCCTCGACGATTTTCTTGAGGAAAGGTTGTATGTGATACAACCAGAAGGTTTTGTCAATCCTGAAAGATGCTAACAAGTATGCAAAGCTCCAACAATCCTTCTAAGGACTGGAGTAAGCATCTCGGAGATGGAATGTACGCTTTGATGAGATGATCAAAGATTTTGGGTTTTTACAAAGTTTATGAGAAACTTGTATTTCCAAAGAAGTGAGTGGGAGCACTATAGAATTTTTGATGAGTATATGTTATTAACATATTGTTGATCAGAAATGATGTAGAATTTCTGGAAAGCATACAGGGTTATTTGAAAAGTGTTTTTCAATGGAAAACCTGGATTAAGCTACTTGAACATTGAGCATCCAGATCTATAAGGATAGATCAAAAATGCTTAATAGTACTTTCAAATGAATACATACCGTGACAAGATTTTGAAGGAGTTCAAAATAGATCAGCAAAGAAGGAGTTCTTGGCTGTGTTACAAGGTGTGAGTATTGAGTAAGACTCAAGACTTGACCACGGTAGAAGAGAGAGAAAGGACGAAGGTCGTCCCCTACGCTTTAGACGTAGGCTCTACAGTATGCTATGCTGTGTACCGCACCTGAAGTGTGCCTTGCCATGAGTCAGTCAAGGGGTACAAGAGTGATCCAGGAATGGATCACATGACAGTGGTCGAACTTATCCTTAGTAACTAGTGGACTAAGGAATTTTCTCGATTATGGAGGTGGTAAAAGAGTTCGTCGTAAAGGGTTACGTCGATGCAAACTTTGACACTAATCCGGATGACTCTGAGTAGTAAACTGGATTTGTATAGTAGAGCAGTTATTTGGAATAGCTCCAAGTAGCGCGTGGTAGCTGCATCTACAAGATGACATAGAGATTTGTAAAGCACACACGGATTTGGAAGGTTCAGACCCGTTGACTAAAAACCTCTCTCACAAGCAAGATATGAACAAACCCCATGGGTGTTGGATTCATTACAATCACATAGTGATGTGAACTAGATTATTGACTCTAGTGCAGGTGGGAGACTGTTGGAAATATGCCCTAGAGGCAATAATAAAATGGTTATTATTGTATTTCCTTGTTCATGATAATTGTCTATTGTTCATGCTATAATTGTATTAACTGGAAACCGTAATACATGTGTGAATACATAGACCACAACATGTCCCTAGTAAGCCTCTAGTTGACTAGCTCGTTGATCAATAGATGGTCGTGGTTTCCTGACCATGGACATTGGATGTCATTGATAATGGGATCACATCATTAGGAGAATGATGTGATGGACAAGACCCAATCCTAAGCATAGCACAAGATCGTGTAGTTCGTTTGCTAAGAGCTTTTCTAATGTCAAGTATCATTTCCTTAGACCATGAGATTGTGCAACTCCCGGATACCGTAGGAATGCTTTGGGTGTACCAAACGTCACAACGTAACTGGGTGGCTATAAAGGTGCACTACAGGTATCTCCGAAAGTATCTGTTGAGTTGGCACGAATCGAGACTGGGATTTGTCACTCCGTATGACGGAGAGGTATCTCTGGGCCCACTCGGTAATGCATCATCATAATGAGCTCAATGTGACTAAGGAGTTAGTCACGGGATCATGCGTTACGGAACGAGTAAAGAGACTTGTCGGTAACGAGATTGAACGAGGTATTGGGATAGCGACGATTGAATCTCGGGCAAGTAACATACCGGTAGACAAAGGGAATTGTATACGGGATTGATTGAATCCCCGACATCGTGGTTCATCCGATGAGATCATCGTGGAACATGTGGGTACCAACATGGGTATCCAGATCCTGCTGTTCGTTATTGGCCGGAGAGATGTCTCGGTCATGTCTGCATGATTCCCAAACCCGTAGGTCTACACACTTAAGGTTCGGTGACGCTAGAGTTGTTATGGGAAATAGTATGTGGTTACCGAAGGTTGTTCGGAGTCCCAGGTGAGATCCCGGATGTGATGAGGAACTCCGGAATGGTCCGGAGGTGAAGATCGATATATTGGACGAAGGGTATTGGAGTCCGGAAGTGTTCCGGGGGTACCAGGCTATGGCTAGCATGTCCGAAAGGGGTTTCGGAGGCTCCGGCAAGCGTTGGGGGGCCTTATGGGCCAAGGGGAAGGGGCAAACCAGCCCACTAAGGGGCTGTGCACCCCTCCCAACCCCTCTCACGTAACGAGGAGAGATGGGGGCGCCTCCCTAGGGCAGCCGCCCCTCCTGGCTTGGGGGGCAAGTCTCCTAGGGGTGGGGGCACCCATAACCCATCTCGGGTTTCCCCTTGGCCGCCGCCACTCCCCTAGGGCGCCTCCTCCACCCCCTTCCCCCTATAT
The DNA here is from genome assembly GCF_018294505.1 of Triticum aestivum. Lineage (NCBI taxonomy): Eukaryota > Viridiplantae > Streptophyta > Magnoliopsida > Poales > Poaceae > Triticum > Triticum aestivum. The sequence goes on along the minus strand of NC_057808.1, from coordinate 368,578,415 downwards.
ATAGGGAGGAAGAGAGAGGGCAGCAGCACCCCTTGCCTGGCGCAGCCCTCTCCTCCTCCAACTCTTCCTTCTCCTCCGTAGAGCTTGGCGAAGCCCTGCAAGAATACCACAAGCTCCACCACCAGGCCGTCGTGCTACCGGAGTTCTCCCTCAACTTCTCCTCTCCCCTTGCTGGATCAAGAAGGAGGAGACGTCCCCGGGCTGTACGTGTGTTGAACGCGGAGGCGCCGTCCGTTCGGCGCTAGATCGGATCTTCCGCGATTTGAATCGCCGCGAGTACGACTCCATCAACCGCGTTCTTGCAACGCTTCCGCTTAGCGATCTTCAAGGGTATGAAGATGCACTCCCTCTCTCTCGTTGCTAGCATCTCCTAGATTGATCTTGGTGACACGTAGGAATTTTTTGAATTATTGCTACGTTCCCCAACACACATACCCTCGTAGACCGAAAGCGGAAGCGTTAGCACAACGTAGTTGATGTAGTCGTACGTCTTCACGATCCGACTGATCAAGTACCGAACGTACGACACCTCCGAGTTCAGCACACGTTCAGCTCGATGACGTCCCTCAAACTTCGATCCAGCCGAGCTTTGAGGGAGAGTTCCGTCATCACGACGGCGTGGTGACGATGATGATGTTCTACCGAGGCAGGGCTTCGCCTAAGCAGCGCTATGATATTATCGAGGTGGACTATGGTGGAGGGGGGCACCGCACACGGCTAAGAGATCCAAGAGATCAATTGTTGTGTCTATGGGGTGCCCCCCTACCCCCGTATATAAAGGAGCAAGGGGGGAGAGGCGGCCGGCCAGGAGGAGGCGCGCCAGGAGGAGTCCTACTCCCACCGGGGTAGGACTCCCTCCCTTCCTTGTTGGATTAGGAGAAGGGGGGAGAAGGAGGTAGAGAGGAAGGAAAAGGGGGGGCGCCGCCCCCCCTCCTTGTCCAATTCGGACTAGATGGGGAGGTGGCGCGCGGCCTGCCCTGGCCGCCCCCCTCTTCTCCACTAAGGCCCATGTAGGCCCATTAACCCCCCCCCCCCGGGGGGGGGGGTTCCGGTAACCCCCGGTACTCCGGTATATATCCGATGACCCCCGGAACCATTCCGGTGTCTGAATATAGTCGTCCAATATATCAATCTTCATGTCTCGACCATTTAGAGACTCCTCGTCATGCCCGTGATCACATCCGGGACTCCGAACTACGTTCGGTACATCAAAACACATAAACTCATCATATAACCGTCATCAAACTTTAAACGTGCGGACCCTACGGGTTTGAGAACTATGTAGACATGACCGAGACACGTCTCCGGTCAATAACCAATAGCGGAACCTGGATGCTCATATTGGCTCCCACATATTCTACGAAGATCTTTATCGGTCAGACTGCATAACAATATACGTTGTTCCCTTTTTCGTCGGTATGTTACTTGCCCGAGATTCGATCGTCGGTATCTCAATACCTAGTTCAATCTCGTTACCGGCAAGTCTCTTTACTCGTTCCGTAATACATCATCCCGCAACTAACTCATTAGTTGCAATGCTTGCAAGGCTTATAGTGATGTGCATTACCGAGTGGGCCCAGAGATACCTCTCCGACAATCGGAGTGACAAATCCTAATCTCGAAATACGCCAACCCAACAAGTACCTTCGGAGACACCTGTAGAGCATCTTTATAATCACCCAGTTACGTTGTGACGTTTGGTAGCACACAAAGTGTTCCTCCGGTAAACGGGAGTTGCATAATCTCATAGTCATAGGAACATGTATAAGTCATGAAGAAAGCAATAGCAACATACTAAACGATCAAGTGCTAAGCTAACGGAATGGGTCAAGTCAATCACATCATTCTCCTAATGATGTGATCCCATTAATCAAATGACAACTCATGTCAATGGCTAAGAAACATAACCATCTTTAATTAACGAGCTAGTCAAGTAGAGGCATACTAGTGACACTCTGTTTGTCTATGTATTCACACATGTATTATGTTTCCGGTTAATACAATTCTAGCATGAATAATAAACATTTATCATGATATAAGGAAATAAATAATAACTTTATTATTGCCTCTAGGGCATATTTCCTTCACTTGCCCCCTTGCATGTTTTGGTTTTGTTCCTTGCATGTGTTTGTATATGATGTGTCTCCAAATTGCCTTTGTGTATGTTGGTTTGCACATCATGTACATGTGTGTCATTCGTTGAGCCTTAGTGCATCTTGGTTGTATCTTAGTTGGCTCTTGTGAGAGATTAATGGAATATCCCATTATGGGGGAGTGAGGTGCTTTGTGCACTTCGCAATCCTATAAAGGTGGGTACATGAGGAATACCACTTAGTATTGATATTACAAGATTATATAGTCGCTATGTGGTATGTCTTCTCATGAGAAATTCAAATTCTAAATAGTCCATTAATTATCTCTTGTTGGATCCTCTTATTGCCTCTTGTTAAGTTTTGATTGGTATCACATTATGGGGGAGTAATATGCTATGTGTATATTACACGCCTAGAAAATGTGTACATTTGAGATATTGTCACCTAGAATTGATATTGTAAATTATCTTGTTCCTAGGTGGCATGTTAGCTCTACAAGTTGCAATTTGCTTTTTGTTTGGTGTGAAGATGATGTCGGATATCCTTGCTATCTACCACCAGGAATTATTTCCAAACACTTCCTATCTTTTGACAATTGGTACTCACTTATGTGTGGTAGAAATTATTGATCATCTCCACGTTGGTGTTTGCTTCTTATTTCCTTTTTCTCTTGCCAAGGAATGTTTCAACTCCCTTGTCTTCCATACCACTTGTGGATCTTGTTAATTTCTTGACCTTGTCTAGTGTTTTCTAGATATAGTGAAAGTGGTGATCCCACCTTGTGCATTTTGTATTCAAATGCAAATTCTCTATAATGCACTAGTCTTGGGGGAGCTATCCTATTTTCTATAAAACACTCATCTTGTGGTCCTTACCAAGCGTGTGTTGGTGGAACACAAACCGTTTCTTTTTGGTACTTTGTGCCATCATGAAACTTTGTAGAGAGCTTGGTTTGTTTGGAACCATTCTCTCTTTTGGGAGTTTGACATCTTTCTTTTTGCGTGTATCATTGGATATCTCGTCCCTTGATGTATCTTTCAGTTGATATCCTCCAAGTGATGATTTATTCTTTTGGTATCTTTTCTTCACTTGGTTTTTCTTTGTCGATTGGTATCGGTTCTTGAAAGTCTTGAGCATGCATATTAACTTCATGTAGTTTTCTTGGCATGCTTTCTTTCTTTGACCCAATATATAGGGGAAACTCCACCAAGTCTCAAATTGGATGAGATGTGCATGAATTTCATTTCAATATCTATATGCACATATTTATGTGGAGTTTGTCCTATGTATTGTTGGTGTTTTTAACTCTTTGGTCCCAATGAGTTTGGGTACCATTTTGTTTGTGTTGTTGTTCTAGGAACAATTGGAGATGCATTGGATGCTCGGCTCACTCACAAGGAAGGTGGTGTCACCATGTGCTTATTGGAGTCAAGCTAGGATGCTCAATGAACTACTATCTATTACCTTCAATTAGTTTCTTCTACATCCTTCCAATGATATCTCGGTAACAAGTATCTATTCATGCATTCTTTTCTTGCATTCAACCTTGTGTAGGTTGCATCTTGGCATGATATTCATTCTATCTTGTGATACTTGTTTCCTTTCTCAAAGCATCTCAACGATGATCTCATGTTGCTAGTTGTGATGTCTTTGATGGTTGTGTGGTAGGAATTCATTTATGTACAATAAGACCATATCTAGCCATGTGCTATGCTTCCAAGCAAATATCTTATTGGTATATCTATGACTTCCTTTTGGATATCTTGTTCCTTCGTGTTGTAACTATTTCGGGTGTACATCCTTCTTTGTAGATATATATCATCATGATTTCTTCTACCTAGAACCTTATACACTTGAGAGAAATTACATCTCTAGATGATATCCTTTATTTCACGTCCACCTTGTCTTTCTTATGTTATTTCTTTGGTGGCTCCGTGAAAGCTTTTGCCTTGAGTGCGTGTCTTATCTCGTTGCATCTTGATGCACTCTTGTGTGGTGAAGATTATTTTCCTCATGCTTATCTCTACGAGGCTTTTGCCATCTTAATTGGTATACCTCGTCTTGATGAGGCTTTCATCTTCTATCTTCACCATGGGTTGTCGCAAGCTTTGTTGTTATCTTTTTAGTGAGCTTGTGAACCCATTTGCTAGTGGGTGTGTGTGGGAAGGAATGTCATGCACCGTGTATCTCATTTATCCAAGACTATGTTGATGCTTAATGCTCATCCTTATTTTAGTCTTCTCAAGTGCTTTGCCATGACTCACACACATCATGTTGGTTGAGCCTATTCTTAAGTTGCCTCTTTTACATGTTGCTCAACCATGTGTTTGTTGCAAGTGCTAGGCTTTGTTTCCTATATGCTCACTTACACTTGTTGTGAGTTCCTATTGATTTTGGGGGATCTATGATCCTATTTTGTGCACTTGGTATCCTAATACAAAAAATTCTTATGTGTGCACAAATCATGGGGAGATTCTCTAGTTTCTTTAGATCACTCCTTTGCTCTTATCATAATATCCTTTATTCATGTGGCTCATAGGATCATTGGCCTAGTTGGTTTAATTGGTATCTTTTGATAGCTTGCTTCAATTGGTATCTTTTGATTGCTTGATTGCTTGTTTCTCTCTTTGTTATGTCTCTGCGGCATATCATTCTTTTGCAATATTTGGGCCTCAATATAGTTTGTCTTCCTCCAAGTATTTACCGTTGGATATGTGTATTGCATTCCACTCTCTTGTTGAGAAATACACAATTTATGGAGGACCACAATTTATATTGGCCTTCTAAGCTTTTCGCCCATTTTGGCAATCGATGCCAATGGGGGAGAAGTTTCAGAGAGTTTTGTGGAGAAGCTTTGGTTTCTGTTTCCTTAGCATTTGCATCTCATTCGCATGCATTATTGGTTGTTGCATTGCATGGTGATGCATAATTCCTTATATAAACTCTCTTGTAAGTGATTGTCATCAATTACCAAAATGGGGGAGATTGAAAGGACATGCGGTGCCCCCATGTGTGGTTTTGGTAATTGATGACATTCTGTATGGACTAATGTTTGCATTGAGTTATATTTGAAGGATTTGTCCATAGGCATTTCTTGAAGTCCATGTGTTGGTTTCAAGGAGTTTATGAGTTGACAAAGGTGCTATTAAGGAATTATATAAAGATTGGTCATGTGAGTGTTGAGCTTATTGCAAGCATGTCTTGAAGAAGAAGATTGTGTGATCATTCATGTTTACCATCAAGACATCATCCAAATGAAGAGAGTTGGAAAAATTCAAGGTTGATCAAGACTAAGTCAAGAGTGAATCATGTTGATCAGCTCACAAAGGGTAGAAGATGTACCGAGAGGGATCAAGTGATCCCATGGTATGGTAAGCATTGTCCATTGCACTTTGTGTACTAACCCATGGTCTATGTGAGAGTTCTTTGTGGGGTTAGGTACGTGTCCATGGGCTTGCGTCAAGAGGAAGATATCATACAACCCATGGAAAGGATGACATCAAGTGGTGATCGTCATCAAGATTGTCGTGTGCAAGTTCAAGTGTAGCATCACGAAGAGATCAAGTGCTTGAAGCTTGCCATCCATTGTGGTGTCAATGGACTTGTGAAGATGTGCTAAAGAGTGGCTCACCCATAGTGGAGTATGGGGGAGCAATCATCTAGTCTCCATCGACCCAACGCAATCAAGAAAGGTGGTCCATCTTGAGGAGGAAAAGATCGTCATCATCTAGTTCAAGTGGATCATGTGCAAGGCAAAGGTTTGCCCTTGATAGGTTTCTATTTTACCGGTCTCATGGTGGTAGTTGGGAGACCGGGTTATAGGATCGTTTGCCGTACTATCAAGGGGGGCTCTCAAGTTGGTAGCTTGATCGTATCGTTCGTAGAGAGCTCAGACCATTGCATCCTTGCATCATCTTTCTTGGTTCTTGTTTGGTTCTATTTGTGAGTCTTATAGCTCATGGTCATCTTGGTGACAAGCTTGAGTTCATTGAAAACGGAGTTCACATGCTTCTTCTATTGCGTTTTCGGTGTTGCAGGTTTTACCGGTCTTATTCGAGGAAGGGTTCTCACCATTTTCTTATGGGCCTTTTCTAATTTTCTTCTTATTGTTATTTCTATCAAGATTGTGTTAGCCCTTGTCTCTAGCTTTCCAACAAACGTGGTTTTGTTGAATTCGGAGTCCGTTTGCAAAAGTTGTGTCCATTTTGGTGTCCTTATAAAAGCTGCAGTGGTACTACCGCTCGTGGGAGCTGTAATTTTTTACTACCGCTCTTGGAAGCGGTACTATTGCGGCTGAAATTCACGAAAAAATCCGGCATGACCTTTGCTAAAATAGGACATATCGAGTGCCTGAAATTTGCCGGAACGGAAATGAATCAACACTCCGTAAAACATAGGCCACTTGGATTTTCCCAGCGATACAAAGATGTTCATGCTTAAACTTGCAATTCCATCGGGATCAATTATCATAAGCATTTTCACATGAGCTCACCAACTAAATACCCTAGTTCTACTCTATTCAACACACCGAGGAGTGGATAAAGAGGAGGTGGACTTTTAGCTCACCGACTCGGGTGTAGAGGAAGTAGAGGTAGCTCAGATGACGATCACTCCAAGGAGACACGACTCTACAAAGCCTGCATATTCCACTGAGTAAAATTTTAATTAGATTATCAAATCTCATATAGCATTCTCTGATGACAAAGTGATAATGACATAAATTCAACTAGTTCTATTAATTCAACTAGTTCAACTAAGCACTTACTAAAAATAAACTAGTTCTATAGTAAAAATTTAATTAGATCATCAAATATCATATACCTAAATTTTCTTACTAAAAATAAAATAGTTCTATTAATTCAACTAGTTCAACTAAGCACTTACTATAAATAAAAATAATTAATTTTATTACTAAAAACGGAGTAGAACTTGGGTACTAAAAACAGAGAGCTGGAGGGAGGAGGGAAGAGGAGGAGGAGGAGGAGGGAGGAGGAGGGAGGAGGGGGCGGCCGGAGGAGGAGGGAGGAGGGGGCGGCCGAAGGAGGAGTGGAGGGGGGAGGAGGAGGAGGCCGGAGGAGGGAGGGGAGGAGGGGGCGGCCGGAGAAGGAGGGAGGAGGGGGCGGCCGGAGGAGGGGGTGGCCGGAGTTGGAGGGAGGGGCGCGGTAGGGAGGAGGAACTACCTCAGTGGAGGAGGAGCAAGAGCGACGGCGGCGGCGGGCGACGAGAGCTTGTCAGGGAATGGCGGCGGCGGCGGACGATGGGGGGTGCGGGGGAGTGAGAGTGGAGAGGGAGAGTGGGGGGGGGGGGCGGCCGGTTGGGGGCGCGTATACACATTGAACTTAGCAGTAGCGTGGGATAGTAAAACACGCTACTGCTAAAATCCATAGTAGTAGCGCATTCTGAAAACGCGCTACTGCTAAGGCTAAGCATGTAAAAAATCAAAAATACATTAGTCATTAATGATCTTTTTGTGTAGAATCTAAATTGTCAATAGGAATCTTCACCGGTTCTTAAGAACCGGGGAAGATTCCTATTGCGGCCACAAATCCTACACATAGAGTTCACTGAAGACCAAGTGCTTGTGTTGGTTTGAGAAATAACGTATTTAAGGTGGTAAACACCCTGTTCGCTTAGCAGTATGGGACTAAACTTAGGCGTGGGAACTTTAGCAGTAGCGATTGTCGGGGAAAAGCGCTACTGCTAAGAACTTTAGCAGTAGCGCTTCTTTTGGAAATGCGCTACTACAACAAATGGTTTGGGGGCGATGCCCTGACAATTGTAGCAGCAGTGCTCTTTTCCTATAGCGCGCTACTACTAACTGTGTATTAGTAGCGTGCTCTTTCGAAGCGCGCTACTGCTAAGTAGCAGTAGCGTCTGTTTTTATGCCGCGCTGCTAGTAAGATTCTGTGTATAAGGTTTTCCCTAGTAGTGGGACCCTCTTCATCGAATCCGATCCGACTAAAGTGGGAGAGACAGACACCCGCTAGCCACCTTATGCAACAAGTGCATGTGAGTCGGTGGAACCTGTCTCACGTAAGCGTACGTGTAAGGTCGGTCCGGGCCGCTTCATCCCACAATGCCGCCGAATCAAGATAGGACTAGTAACTGTAAGCAAATTGAACAAATCATCGCCCACAACTACTTGTGTTCTACTCGTGCATAGAATCTACGCATATACCTAGCTCATGATGCCATTGTCGGGGAACGTAGTAATAATTAAAAAAAAATCTACGTGTCACCAAGATCAATCTAGGAGATGCTAGCAACGAGAGAGAGGGAGTGCATCTTCATACCCTTGAAGATCGCTAAGCGGAAGTGTTACAAGAACGCGGTTGATGGAGTCGTACTCGCAGCGATTCAAATCGCGGAAGATCCGATCCAAGCGCCGAACGGACGGCACCTCCGCGTTCAACACACGTACAGCCCGGGGACGTCTCCTCCCTCTAGATCCAGCAAGGGGGGAGGAGAAGTTGAGGGAGAGCTCCGGCAGCACGACGGCGTGGTGGTGGAGCTTGCGGTTCTCCGGCAGGGCTTCGCCAAGCACTACGGAGGAGGAGGAGTTGGAGGGGGGAAGGGCTGCGCCAGGGGAAGGGTGCGGCTGCCTGAAAGTGCAACTATCCCTGGGTGGTTTTGGTAATTCCTAACAACATATAGCTCATTGAGCTAATGCTATCTTAAGATAAATATTTCAGGAAAGCTCAATGATTGGCATGGCATGGATTAGGAATGTGGACCCCTCAAAATGCTAAGGACAAAAGATTGGCTCAAGCTCAAAGCACAAGACTCTACATTTTACTTTTAGTAATCCAAGATCACATTGAGTCCATAGGAAAAGCCAATACTATTAAAAGGGGGTGAGGTGTTGCTTAATGAGTTTCTTGCTCAAATGCTTAGTGATATGCTCCAAAAACCCTCAACTACTTTCTCATATCCACATATGTCCAAACCAAAAGTCAAACTCGGCCCCACCAAAATCTTCTATCCGGCGCCACCGAGTTCACTTGTCATAGCCACTGCCACAAACCCTAGTCACTTCGGTCTCACCGATAGGGATCTCGTTCTCACCGAGATGGGATTGCAACCTCTCTCTTTCCCTTCGTAACGTTTCGGTCCAACCGAGATGAGCGATCGGTCCCACCAAGACTGTAATGCAAACTCTCTGTTTCCCCTTCGTAACGTTTCGGTCTAACCGAGATGAGCAAATCGGTCCCACCGAGTTGGCCTGACCAACTCTCTGTTTGTGTATTACCAAAATCGGTCCCACCGAGTTTGTGTAATCGGTCTCACCGAGATTACGTTATGCCCTAACCCTAACGACATCGGTCCCACCGAGTTGACATGTCGGTCCCACCGACAATCCTAACGTTCACATTTTGAACTAAATCGGTCCGACCGAGTTTTATAATTCGGTCCCACCGAGTTTGGTGATTTGTGTGTAACGGTTAGATTTTGTGTGGAGGCTATATATACCCCTCCACCCACTCTTCATTCATGGAGAGAGCCATCAGAATATGCCTACACTTCCAACATACATTTTCTGAGAGAGAACCACCTACACTTGTGTTGAGGTCAAGATATACCATTCCAACCACATAAATCTTGATCTCTAGCCTTCCCCAAGTTGCTTTCCACTCAAATCATCTTTCCACCAAATCCAATCCTATGAGAGAGAGTTGAGTGTTGGGGAGACTATTTCTACCTCTTGAGCACTGTGTTGGTTTTCCCTTGAAGAGGAAAGGGTGATGCAATAAAGTAGCGTAAGTATTTCCCTCAGTTTTTGAGAACCAAGGTATCAATCCAGTAGGAGGCCATGCGCGAGTCCCATGCACCTACACAAACAAATAAGAACCTCGCAACCAACGCGATAAAGGGGTTGTCAATCCCTTCACGGTAACTTACGAGAGTGAGATCTGATAGATATGATAAGATAATATTTTTGGTATTTTTATGATAAAGAGTAATAAAGATCGAAAGTAAAATAAACGGCAAGAGAAATAGCTAAGTGTTGGAAGATTAATATGATGGAAAATAGACCCGGGGGCCATAGGTTTCACTAGTGGCTTCTCTCAAGATAGCATAAGTATTACGGTGGGTAAACGAATTACTGTCGAGCAATTGATAGAATTGAGCATAGTTATGAGAATATCTAGGTATGATCATCTATATAGGCATCACGTCCACGATAAGTAGACCGAAACGATTCTGCATCTACTACTATTACTCCACACATCGACCGCTATCCAGCATGCATCTAGAGTATTAAGTTCATAAGAACAGAGTAATGCTTTAAGCAAGATGACATGATGTAGAGGGATAAACTCATGCAATATGATATAAACCCCATCTTTTTATCCTCGATGGCAACAATACAATACGTGCCTTGTTGCCCCTGCTGTCACTGGGAAAGGACACCGCAAGATTGAACCCAAAGCTAAGCACTTCTCCCATTGCAAGAAAGATCAATCTAGTAGGCCAAACCAAACTGATAATTCGAAGAGACTTGCAAAGATAACCAATCATACATAAAAGAATTCAGAGGAGATTCAAATATTGTTCATAGATAAACTTGATCATAAACCCACAATTCATCGGATCTCGACAAACACACCGCAAAAGAAGATTACATCGAATAGATCTCCAAGAAGATCGAGGAGAACTTTGTATTGAGGTCCAAAGTGAGAGAGGAAGCCATCTAGCTAATAACTATGGACCCGAAGGTCTGAATTAAACTACTCACACATCATCGGAGAGGCTATGGTGTTGATGTAGAAGCCCTCCGTGATCAATGCCCCCTCCGGCGGAGCGTCAGAAAAGGCCCCAAGATGGGATCTCACGGGTACAGAAGGTTGCGGCGGTGGAAATAGGGTTTTTGCTCCGTTTCTGATGGTTTGGGGGTACGTAGGTATATATAGGAGGAAGAAGTACGTCGGTGGAGCAACGAGGGGCCCACGAGGGTGGAGGGCGCGCCTGGGGGAGGTGGGCGCGCCCCCCTACCTCGTGCCTTCCTCGTTGATTGCTTTACGTAGACTCCAAGTCCTCTGGATCACGTTTGTTTCGAAAATCACGTTCCCGAAGGTTTCATTCCGTTTGGACTCCGTTTGATATTCTTTTTCTGCGAAACACTGAAATAGGCAAAAAAACAGCAATTTGGGCTGGGCCTCCGGTTAATAGGTTAGTCCCAAAAATAATATAAAAGTGTATAATAAAGCCCATTAAACATCCAAAACAGAATATAATATAGCATGGAACAATAAAAAATTATAGATACGTTGGAGACGTATCAAGCATCCCCAAGCTTAATTCCCGCTCATCCTCGAGTAGGTAAATGATAAAAACAGAATTTTTGATGTGGAATGCTACTTAGCATAATTTTCAATGTAATTCTCTTATTTGTGGTATGAATATTCAGATCCGAAAGATTCAAGGTAAATGTCTAATATTGACATAAAAATAATAATACTTCAAGCATACTAACTAAGCAATTATGTCTTCTCAAAATAACATGGCCAAAGAAAGTTATCCCTACAAAATCATATAGTCTGGCTATGCTCTATCTTCACCACACAAAATATTTAAATCATGCACAACCCCGATGACAAGCCAAGCAATTGTTTCATACTTTTGGTGTTCTCAAACTTTTTCAATCTTCACGCAATACATGAGCGTGAGCCATGGACATAGCACTATATGTGGAATAGAATGGTGGTTGTGGAGAAAAAAAGAAGGAGAAGATAGTCTCACATCAACTAGGCGTATCAACGGGCTATGGAGATGCCCATTAATAGATATCACTGCGAGTGAGTAGGGATTGCCATGCAACGGATGCACTAGAGCTATAAGTATATGAAAGCTCAACAAAAGAAACTAAGTGGGCGTGCATCCAACTCGCTTGCTCATGAAGACCTAGGGCATTTTGAGGAAGCCCATCATTGGAATATACAAGCCAAGTTCTATAATGAAAAATTCCAACTAGTATATGAAAGTGATATCATAGGAGACTCTCTATCATGAAGATCATGGTGCTACTTTGAAGCACAAGTGTGGAAAAAGGATAGTAGCATTGTCCCTTCTCTCTTTTCCCTCATTTTGTCCTTTTTTTGGGCCTTCTCTTTTTTATGGCCTTTTTCTCGTCCGAAGTCTCATCCCGACTTGTGGGGGAATCATAGTCTCCATCATCCTTTCCTCACTTGGGACAATGCTCTAATAATGATGATCATCACACTTTTATTTACTTACAACTCAAGAATTACAACTCAATACTTAGAACAAAATATGACTCTATGTGAATGCCTCCGGCGGTGTACCGAGATATGCAATGAATCAAGATTGACATGTATGAAAATTATGAACGGTGGCTTTGCCACAAATACGATGTCAACTATATGATCACACAAAGAAATTATGACAATGATGAAGCGTGTCATAGTAAATGGAACGGTGGTAAGTTGCATGGCAATATATCTCGGTGGCTGTTTTGAGGAAGGTATATGGTGGGTGTATGATACCGGGGAAAAGTGCGCGGTATTAGAGAGGCTAGCAATGGTGGAAGGATGAGAGTGCGTATAATTCATGTACTCAACATTAGTCATAAAGAACTCATATACTTGTTGCAAAAATCTACAAGTTATCAAAGCAAAGTATTACGCGCATGCTCCTAGGGGGATAGATTGGTAGGAAAAGACCATCGCTCGTCCCCGACCGCCACTCATAAGGAAGACAATGAATAAATAAATCATGCTCCGACTTCATCACATAACGGTTCACCATACATGCATGCTACGGGAATCACAAACTTTAACACAATTATTTCTCAAATTCATAACCACTCAACTAGCATGACTCTAATATCACCATCTTCATATCTCAAAACAATTATCAAGCATCAAACTTCTCATAGTATTCAACACACTCATAAGAATTCTTTTTTACTAATCTTGGATGCCTATCATATTAGGACCAATTTTTATAATTAAAGCAAATTACCATGCTGTTTTGTAGGACTCTCAAAATAATATAAGTGAAGCATGAGAGAACAAAAGTTCCTATAAAACAAATCCACCACCGTGCTCTAAAAGATATAAGTGAAGCACTAGAGTAAAAACTATATAGCTCAAAAGATATAAGTGAAGCACATAGAGTATTCTAATAAATTCCGAATCATGTGTGTCTCTCTCAAAAGGTGTGTACAGAAAGGATGATTGTGGTAAACTAAAAATAAAAGACTCAAATCATACAAGACGCTCCAAGCAAAACACATATCATGTGGTGAATAAAAATATAGCTCCAAGTAAAGTTACCGATAGACGAAGACGAAAGAGGGGATGCCTTCCGGGGCATCCCAAAGATTTGGCTTTTTGGTGTCCTTAGATTATCTTGGGGTGCCATGGTCATCCCCAAGCTTAGGCTCTTGCCACTCCTTGTGCCATAATCCATCAAATCTTTACCCAAAACTTGAAAACTTCACAACACAAAACTCAACAGAAAATCTCGTGAGCTCCGTTAGCGAAAGAAAACAAAACACCACTTCAAGGTACTGTATTGAATTCATTCTTTATTTATATTGGTGTTAAACCTACTGTATTCCAACTTCTCTATGGTTTATAAACTCTTTTACTAGCCATAGATTCATCAAAATAAGCAAACAACACACGAAAAACAGAATCTGTCAAAAACAGAACAGTCTGTAGTAATCTGTAACTAACGCAAACTTATGGAACTCAAAAAAATCTACCAAAATAGGACGACCTAGACAATTTGTTTAGTGATCTACTGCAATTGGAATCAGTATTTTATCACGATCTGGTGATTTTAAACAATTGTTTTCATGAACAGAAAGTTTCTGGAATTTTCAGCAAGATCAAATAACTGTCATCCAAGAAGATCCTATAGGTTTAACTTGGCACAAACACTAATTAAAACATAAAAAAAAATCTAACCAGAGGCTAGATCAAATATTTATTCCTAAACAGAAGCAAAAAGCAAAAAAAAAACTAAAATAAAATTGGGTTGCCTCCCAACAAGCGCTATCGTTTAACGCCCCTAGCTAGGCATAAAAACAAGGATAGATCTAGGTATTGCCATCTTTGGTATGCAATCCATAAGTAGCTCTCATAATAGATTCATATGGTAATTTTATTTTCTTTCTAGGAAAGTGTTCCATACCTTTCCTTAATGGAAATTGGAATCTAATATTCCCTTCCTTCATATCAACAATTGCACCAATCGTTCTAACGAAAGGTCTACCAAGAATAATAGGACATGAAGGATTGCAATCTATGTCAAGAACAATGAAATCTACGGGCACATAGTTCCTATTTGCAACAATAAGAACATCATTAATTCTTACCATAGGTTTCTTAATAGTGGAATCAGCAAGGTGCAAGTTTAAAGAACAATCATCAAATTCACGGAATCCTAGCAAATCACACAAGGTTTTTGGAATCGTGGAAATACTAGCACCCAAATCACACAAAGCATAGAATTCATGATCTTTAATTCTAATTTTAGTAGTAGGTTCCCACTCATCATAAAGTTTTCTAGGGATAGAAACTTCCAACTCAAATTTTTCTTCATAAGATTGCATTAAAGCATCAACGATATGTTTAGTAAAAGCTTTATTTTGACTATAAGCATGAGGAGAATTTAGCACGGATTGCAACAAGGAAATACAATCTATCAAAGAGCAATTATCATAATTAAATTCCTTGAAATCCAAAATAGTGGGTTCATTAATATCTAAAGTTTTGACCTCTTCAATCCCACTTTTACCAATTTTTACATCAAGATCTAAAAACTCCGAATTTTTGGGACGCCTTCTAGGTAAAGGTGACTCATCTCCAGTCCCATCATTATCAAGATTCATATTGCAAAACAAATATTTAATAGGAGACACATCAATAACTTTTAGATCTTCATCTTTATTTTCATAGAAGCTAGAAGAACACGCTTTCACAAAGCAATCTTTCTTAGCACGCATCCTAGCGGTTCTTTATTTGCACTCATCAATGGAAATTCTCATGGATTTGAGAGACTCATTGATACCACGCTTAGGTGGAATAGATCTAAGTTTCAAAGAATCAACATCAAGAGAAATTCTATCAACGTTCCTAGCCAATTCATCAACCTTAAGCAATTTTTCTTCAAGCAAAGCATTGAAATTATTTTGTGAATTCATAAACTCATTAACACTAGTCTCAAATTCAGAGGGCATCTTATTAAAATTTCCATAAGAATTGCTGTAGGAATTACCATAATTATTAGAGGAATTACTAGGGAACGGCCTAGGATTAAAGTTTCCTCTATACGCGTTGTTACCAAAATTATTCCTACCAACAAAATTCACATCCATAGATTCATTATTATTCTCAATCAAAGTAGACAAAGGCATATCATTAGGATCAGAAGAAACACTTTTAGTAGCAAATAATTTCATAAGTTCATCCATCTTTCCACTCAAAACATTAATTTCTTCTATCACATGCACTTTTTTATTAGTAGATCTTTCGGTGTGCCATTGAGAATAATTAACCATAATATTATCTAGGAGTTTAGTAGCTTCTCCTAAAGTGATTTCCATAAAAGTGCCTCCCGCGGCCGAATCTAAAAGATTTCTAGAAGAAAAATTCAATCCGGCATAATTTTTTTGTATAATCATCCAAAGGTTCAAACCATGTGTAGGGCAATTACGTATCATTAATTTCATCCTCTCCCAAGCTTGTGCAACATGTTCATGATCAAGTTGCTTAAAATTCATGATATCGTTTCTAAGAGAGATGATTTTAGCGAGAAGAAAATACTTAGAGATAAAAGCATCTTTGCATTTATTCCATGAATCAATACTATTTTTAGGCAAAGACGAAAACCAAGCTTTAGCACGATCTCTAAGAGAAAAAGGAAATAGCTTCAATTTAACAATGTCATTGTCCACATCTTTCTTCTTTTGCATATCACACAAACCAACAAAGCTATTTAGATGGGTAGCGGCATCTTCACTAGGAAGGCCGACGAATTGATCTTTCATGACAAGATTCAACAAAGCAGCATTAATTTCACAGAATTCAACATCGGTAAGAGGAGCAATCGGAGTGCTAAGAATTGGTTATTATTATATTCCTTGTTCATGATAATCGTTTATTATCCATGCTAGAATTGTATTGATAGGAAACTCAGATACATGTGTGGATACATAGACAACACCATGTCCCTAGTAAGCCTCTAGTTAACTAGCTCGTTGATCAATAGATGGTTAAGGTTTCCTGACCATGGACATTGGATGTCGTTGATAACGGGATCACATCATTAGGAGAATGATGTGATGGACAAGACCCAATCCTAAGCCTAGCGCAAGATCGTGTAGTTCGTTTGCTTAGAGCTTTTCTAATGTCAAGTATCATTTCCTTAAGACCATGAGATTGTGCAACTCCCGGATACCGTAGGAATGCTTTGGGTGTACCAAACGTCACAACGTAACTGGGTGGCTATAAAGGTGCACTACAGGTATCTCCGAAAGTGTCTGTTGGGTTGGCACGAATCGAGACTGGGATTTGTCACTCCGTATAAACGGAGAGGTATCTCTGGGCCCACTCGGTAGGACATCATCATAATGTGCACAATGTGACCAAGGAGTTGATCACGGGATGATGTGAGTTACGGAACGAGTAAAGAGACTTGCCGGTAACGAGATTGAACAAGGTATCGGGATACCGACGATCGAATCTCGGGCAAGTAACATACCGATAGACAAAGGGAATTGTATACGGGATTGATTGAATCCTCGACATCATGGTTCATCCGATGAGATCATCGAGGAGCATGTGGGAGACAACATGGGTATCCAGATCCTGCTGTTGGTTATTGACCGGAGAGTCGTCTCGGTCATGTCTGCGTGTCTCCCGAACCCGTAGGGTCTACACACTTAAGGTTCGGTGACACTAGGGTTATAGAGATATTAGTATGCGGTAACCCGAAAGTTGTTCGGAGTCCTGGATGAGATCCCGGACATCACGAGGAGTTCCGGAATGGTCCGGAGGTAAAGATTTATATATGGGAAGTCTTATTTTGGTCGCCGGAAAAGTTTCACACTTTATCGGTATTGTACCAGGAGTGCCGAAAGGGGTCCGGGGGTCCACCAGCCCCGGGGGGGGCACATGGGCTGTAGGGGGTGCGCCTTGGCCTATATGGGCTAAGGGCACCAGCCCCAAGAGGCCCATGCGCCAAGAGATAAGAAAAAAAGGAGAGTCCTAAAGGGGGAAGGCACCTCCGAGGTGCCTTGGGGAGGAAGGACTCCTCCCTGGCCGCACCCTTCCTTGGAGGAAGGGCCAAGGCTGCGCCCCCCTCTCCCTTGGCCCTATATATAGTGGGGGGAAGGGAGGGCAGCAATACCTAAGCCCTGGCGCCTCCCTCTCCCTCCCGTGACACCTATTCCTCCCCGCTTGCGCTTGGCGAAGCCCTGCCGGGATCCCGCTACTTCCACCACCACGCCGTCGTGCTGCTGGATCTCCATCAACCTCTCCTCCCCCCTTGCTGGATCAAGAAGGAGGAGATGTCGCTGCTCCGTACGTGTGTTGAACGCGGAGGTGCCGTCCGTTCGGCGCTAGGATCATCGGTGATTTGGATCACGACGAGTACGACTCCATCAACCACGTTCTCTTGAACACTTCCGCTCACGATCTACAAGGGTATGTAGATGCACTCCCCTTCCCTCGTTGCTAGATTACTCCATAGATTGATCTTGGTGATGCGTAGAAAATTTTGAATTTCTGCTACGTTCTCCAACATATCACACAAACCAACAAAGCTATTTAGATGGGTAGCGGCATCTTCACTAGGAAGGCCGACGAATTGATCGTTCATGACAAGATTCAACAAAGCAGCATTAATTTCACAGAATTCAACATCGGTAAGAGGAGCAATCGGAGTGCTAAGAAAATCATTGTTGTTGGTATTGGTAAAGTCATACAATTTAGTATTGTCTTGAGCCATCGTGACAAGCAAGCAATCCAACACACGAGCAAACAAGAAACAAGCGAAAAAGAGGCGAACGGAAAAGAGATGGTGAATAAAACGGCAATGGTGAAGTGGGGGAGAGGAAAATGAGAGGCAAATGGCAAATAATGTAATGCGAGGGGTAAGAGGTTGTGATGGGTACTTGGTATGTCTTGACTTGTGCGTAGACTCCCCGGCAACGGCGCCAGAAATGGCTCGTTGACGGGAAATCAAATCTTGACTTGACTTGGCGCGAATCTCCCCGGCAACGGCGCCAGAAATCCTTCTTGCTACCTCTTGAGCACTGCGTTGGTTTTCCCTTGAAGAGGAAAGGGTGATGCAGTAAAGTAGCGTAAGTATTTCCCTCAGTTTTTGAGAACCAAGGTATCAATCCAGTAGGAGACCACGCGTGAGTCCCACGCACCTACACAAACAAATAAGAACCTTGCAACCAACGCGATAAAGGGGTTGTCAATCCCTTCACGGTCCCTTATGAGAGTGAGATCTGATAGATATCATAAGATAATATTTTTGGTATTTTTATGTGACGCCCCCGATTCAATCGTACACTAATCATACACGCATACGTGTACAATCAAGATCAGGGACTCACGGGAAGATATCACAACACAACTCTAAAAATAAAATAAGTCATACAAGCATCATAATACAAGCCAGGGGCCTCGAGGTCTCGAATACAAGTGCTCGATCATAGACGAGTCAGCGGAAGCAACAATATCTGAGTACAGACATAAGTTAAACAAGTTGCCATAAGATGGCTAGCACAAACTGGGATACAGATTGAAAGAGGCGCATGCCTCCTGCCTGGGATCCTCCTACACTACTCCTGGTCATCGTCAGCGGCCTGCACGTAGTAGTAGGAACCTCCGGTGCAGTAGGAGTCGTCGTCGACGGTGGCGTCTGGCTCCTGGGCTCCAGCATCTGGTTGCGACAACCAGGAAGAAAGGAAAGGGGGAAAAGGGGGAGAAAATCAACCGTGAGTACTCATCCAAAGTACTCGCAAGAAACGATCTACACTACTTATGCATGGGTATTTGTGTAAAGGGGCAATATTGGTGGACTGAACTGCAGAATGCTAGAATAAGAGGGGGATAGTTAATCCTGTCGAAGACTATGCTTCTGGCAGCCTCCGTCTTGCAGCATGTAGAAGAGAGTAGATTGACGTCCTCCAAGTAGCGTCACATAGCATAATCCTACCCGACGATCCTCTCCTCGTCGACCTGTGAGAGAGCAATCACTGGGTTCTATCTGGCACTTGGAAGGGTGTGTTTTATTAAGTATCCGGTTCTAGTTGCCATAAGGTCAAGGTACAACTCCGGGTCGTCCTTTTACCGAGGGACACGGCTATTCGAATAGATAAACTTCCCTGCAGGGGTGCACCACATAACCCAACACGCTCGATCCCATTTGGCCGGACACACTTTTCTGGGTCATGCCCGGCCGCGGAAGATCAACACGTCGCAACCCTACCTAGGCACAACAGAGAGGTCGGCACGCCGGTCTAAATCCTATGCGCGCAGGGGTCTGGGCCCATCGCCCATTGCACACCTGCATGTTGCGTACGCGGCCGGAAGCAGACCTAGCCCCCTTAATACAAGTGCGAGCTTACGGTCCAATGCGGCGCGCGCCGCTCAGTCACTGACGTCACGAAGGCTTCGGCTGATACCACGACGTCGAGTGCCCATAACTTTCCCACGTAGTTGGTTAGTGCGTATAGACCAAATGGCCAGACTCAGATCAAATACCAAGATCTCGTTAAGTGTGTTAATGATGTAACCGCGGACCCTGACCAGGGCCAGGCCCACCTCTCACCTCGGCGGTCTCAACCTGCCCTGTCGCTCCGCCACAAAGATCCACTCGCGGGTACTCCTACGAGCCGACCCGTCTTTAGTCACCACAGGTATCATACATGTATATAAGTATATACCCGTGATCACCTCTCGAGTGATCACGGCCCGATAGTATAGCAAGGCAGACGGACAAGAATGTAGGGCCACAGATGGAATACTAGCATCCTATACTAAGCATGTAGGATTGCAGGTAAAGGTAACAACAGTAGTAGCAAGGACATGCTATGCATCAGGATAGGATTAACGGAAAACAGTAACATGTTACACTACTCTAATGCAAGCACTAGAGAGTAGAGTAGGCGATATCTGGTGATCAGGGGGGGGGGGGGCTTGCCTGATTGCTCTGGCAAGAAGGAAGGGTCGTCAACAGCGTAGTCGGTCGGGGCACCAGGAGCGGCGTCGGTCTCGTAGTCTACGGAGAGAAGAGGGGGAAGAAACAATGAATACAATGCAAACAGATGCATAACGATACATGACATGACAAAGCGTGATGCTAGGTGTGCCCAAACGCGGTAGTAGGTGATACCGGCGAAGGGGGGAAACATCCGGGAAAGTATTCCCGGTGTTTCGCGTTTTCGGACAGATGAACCGGAGGGGGAAAGTTGCGTGTTCGCTATGCTAGGGATGTGTGGTGGACGAACAGGCTACGTATTTGGATTCATCTCGTCGTTCCGAGCAACTTTCATGTACAACGTTTTTCCATCCGAGCTACGGTTTATTTTATATTAATTTTAAAAGGTTTAATCATTTTTAGAATTTACTTAATTATTTTAAATCAACATTATCCAGAATAGTGAATGCTGACGTCATCATGACGTCAGCAGTCAACACGGCTTTGACTGGGCCAACTGACGTACGGGACCCACCTGTCACACTCTGTTTAGGTTAATTAGGATTTAGCTAATCTAATTACTATTTAATTAAACTAGCTAGTTAATTAGATTAATTAAACATGATTAATTAATTATTAATTTTATTAATTCATTTTCATTTTATTTTCTTCTTTTTTTATAAAAAACGTTCTGGGGTGAGGTGTGGGACCCCACATGTCATTGGCCTAAGCGCCTTAGCGGGCGCACGGTTACGGGCGCCCGGTGGATCGGGCGACGAGCGCCAGCCCGACAAGGCGCTGCGGGGCAGCGGGCGAAGGAGCGGGTGCACGGCCTGGCTCCGACGGCCGGAGCAGGGTGGCGCGGTTGGCGGAGTGGGCCGCCGCAGCGGACGGCGGATGTAGCGGGAGTGGGATGAGGCCCCGGACGACGAGGGCGACCCGGGCGGACGTGGCCAGGTGCCGCGAGGCAGAGACGGCGGCGGGTGTAGGCAGCAGGGGGCGACGGGCGCCGTGGCTGCGGCTGGTTGGCGCGGGTTGC
The DNA here is from genome assembly GCF_018294505.1 of Triticum aestivum. Taxonomy (NCBI): domain Eukaryota; kingdom Viridiplantae; phylum Streptophyta; class Magnoliopsida; order Poales; family Poaceae; genus Triticum; species Triticum aestivum. The sequence goes on along the minus strand of NC_057808.1, from coordinate 368,557,097 downwards.
GCGCGCGGGGGCGCACAGGAGCGCGTGGGCGCGCGCTGGGTCGAGCAGGGGCGAACAGGGTGCGGGCACGGTGACGTGCAACAGAGAGGGGGAGGAGAGGAGAGGGAGGCCGTGGCCTCACCGGTGTTGCAGAGGCGAGGGTCGGCGAGGCTCGGTGGAGCCTTTGGGGAGGAGGACGGGGACGACGGCGACGTAGAGGAGGAGGTCCGGCGTAGGCGAGCGGTGAGGAGCGGGGCGTCGGGGGCGTCGGCTGCCCCGACCGGATCCACACGGGGCAGAGGGTTGAGGAGGCGGGCGCCGGCGATGGCGGGGTGGCGCCGTGCGGTGTCGGCAAGGTGGCGGTGGGGTCTGCACGGCGACGGGCTACGCGGTCGGCCCCGATCCAGATTGGATCGGGAGGAGGACTGAGGTGAGAGGAGTCAACAGTGACGGCGATCCGGTGCGGTGGCGTCGAGGGGGGTGGGGGCGTGGTCGCCCCGATCTGGATCGTGGGGGA
>NC_057808.1:368551904-368556247 GCF_018294505.1 Triticum aestivum | reverse complement strand
GAGGAGTGGGGTGGGCCGGTCTAGTGGCCCAGAAGCCAGTTAGGCTGGTGGCCTGCTGGGCCGAAGCCCAGTGGGAGGGGGTTTCACTTTTTCTCTTTTGGTTTTTGTTTTGTTTTCTATTTTTATCTTCCTTTTCTGTTTTCTTTTATTTCTCTAATACTTTTATATTAAATTTTAGCTTTTATAAAATACGTAAGTTGCACCTAAAAAAGTATTAGTAATAATGCCACTACCAGAATTAACTTGGCACCTAAAATAAAATAGTTTGTAATCGTTTATTATTTTAAAAGCCTTTGAATAATTGTTCTTGCTACTGTTTTATTCATTTTAGAGTATTCATTTTTTTTATAAAAGTGTGGTTTCTGCACCATAATTACCTATGCATTATTTGGCACAACCCGAACATTTTAGTTTTAATATTTGAAAACCTTTACTGTTTGACTATAATTCAAATTTGAATTTGAATCGAATTTCGAACTAACGTGAGATTAGCAACTGTAACCGAGGTGACGTGGCCTCATTAATAGAGGTTTACTGTAGCTTAATTATCCGGGCGTCACATTTTATGATTAAGAGTAAATAAAGATGCAAAGTAAAATAAACGGCAATATAAATAGCTTGTTGTCGGGAGATTAATATGATAGGAAATAGACCCGGGGGCCATAGGTTCACTAGTGGCTTCTCTCAAGAGCATAAGTATTACGGTGGGTAAACGAATTACTGTCAAGCAATTGATAGAATTGAGCATAGTTATGAGAATATCTAGGTATGATCGTGTATATAGGCATCACGTCCGTGACAAATAGACCGAAACGATTCTGCATCTACTACTATTACTCCACACATCGACCGCTATCCAGCAAGCATCTAGAGTATTAAGTTCATAAGAACAGAGTAATGCTTTAAGTAAGATGACATGATGTTGAGGGATAAACTCATGCAATATGATATAAACCCCATCTTTTTATCCCCGATGGCAACAATACAATACGTGCCTTGCTGCCCCTGCTGTCACTGGGAAAGGACACCGCAAGAGTGAACCTAAAGCTAAGCTCTTCTCCCATTGCAAGAAAGATCAATCTAGTAGGCCAAACCAAACTGATAATTCGAAGAGACTTGCAAAGATGACCAATCATACATAAAAGAATTCAAAGGAGTCAAATATTGTTCATAGATAATCTTGATCATAAACCCACAATTCATCGGATCTCGACAAACACACCGCAAAAGAAGATTACATCGAATAGATCTGCAAGAAGATCAAGGAGAACTTTGTATTGAGATCCAAAGAGAGAGAAGAAGCCATCTAGCTAATAACTATGGACTCGAAGGTCTGAGGTAAACTACTCACACATCATCAGAGAGGCTATGTTGTTGATGTAGAAGCCCTCCATGATCAATGCCCCCTCCGGCGGAGCGCCGGAAAAGGCCCCAATATGGGATCTCACGGGTACAGAAGGTTGCGGCGGTGGAAATAGGGTTTTTGCTCCGTTTCTGATGGTTTGGGGGTACGTAGGTATAGATAGGAGGAAGAAGTACGCCGGTGGAGCAACGAGGGGCCCACGAGGGTGGAGGGCGCGCCTGGGGGAGGTGGGCGCGCCCCCTACCTCGTGCCTTCCTCGTTGATTGCTTTACGTAGACTCCAAGTCCTCTGGATCACGTTTGTTCCGAAAATCACGTTCCCGAAGGTTTCATTCCGTTTGGACTCTGTTTGATATTCTTTTTCTGCGAAACACTGAAATAGGCAAAACAAAACAGCAATTTGGGCTGGGCCTCCGGTCAATAGGTTAGTCCCAAAAATAATATAAAAGTGTATAATAAAGCCCATTAAATATCCAAAACAGAATATAACATAGCATGGAACAATAAAAAATTATAGATACGTTGGAGACGTATCAACTATCATTTGAAGCACAAGAGCAAGGAGTTCATCATCAACACACCATCTATTACCTTTTGGAGAGTGGTGTCTCCTAGATTGGTTAGGTGTCACTTGGGAGCCTCTTTCAAGATTGTGGAGTTGAACCAAGGAGTTTGTACGGGCAAGGAGATCGCCTACTTCGTGAAGATCTACCCTAGTGCGGCAAGTCCTTCGTGGGCGATGGCCATGGTGGGATAGACAAGGGTGCTTCTTCGTGGACCCTTCGTGGGTGGAGCCCTCCGTGGACTCGCGCAACCGTTACCCTTCGTGGGTTGAAGTCTCCATCAACGTGGATGTACGATAGCACCACCTATTGGAACCACGGATAAAAAATCTCCGTGTCTACATTGCGTTTGCTCCCTCAAACTCCTCCCTTTACCTTCATGTGCAATTGTTTTACTTTCTGCTGCTATACTCTTAGAATTGCATGTGTAGGTTGATTACTTGATTTGTGCTAAGTTGCTAAAAATCTGCCAAGACTTAAAATTGGGAAAAGGCTAGATTTTTATTTGGTCAAGTAGTTGTAGCGACCAGACCTCAAATGGCCTGTGCTGCTGTGCACCAGTGTCATCCCTGGATCAGTAATGCTGACACGCACAGTACAAATGGAGGATTTATAACAGAGTAGCAATCACGCACTTATTACATCGAATAACTCCGAAGAGTTTAAGTATGATAAACATGGCTTAAGGCCATCTAATAACGATAACAGCGGAAGACTTGGAAGATAAGTGAGTCCATCACTCCAGCGGCATCACTGAGTATAAGACCACGACCTAAGGCACCTTACTCGTCGTCTGAAAAGTCTGCAACATGAAACGTTGCAGCCCGAAAACGGGTCAGCACATAGAATATGCTGGCAAAGTAACACATAGAGAGCAATTGAACAATAATAAAGCTATACTATATGCATATTTGGCTGGTGGAAAGCTCTATGGTTACAGTTTTTGCGAAAAGCCAATTTTATCCTACTTCAAAAGGAATAAATCTTATTTAACTATCATGGTGGTTGAAACATTGAGAAGGTACCTCCAACTCAATCCCAATTAAGTGTCATCATTAACCCAACAAAATTAATTATAAGTATCACGGTGATGAGATTCAAATGATAATCCAGGTACTAGATACTCAAGTTGTCCATAACCGGGGACACGGCTAACCATGATTAGTTTGTACACTCTACAGAGGTTTGCACACTTTTCCCCACAAGACTCAATCGCCTCCGCTTGATTCTCGCACTGCATGATGTTTGAGAAATGGATGACCGAGACACAGTCTTTCAGAAACAATCACTCTTTACTCTGGATGGACCGGTACACCTACTTTCCCCTACATCTGCTAGTCCACCTCTTCAAGAGATCCTGTAACCTACTCAGCTATGCTAGAGCCCATAATAGCTTGTGGCTGCACACGGAAGTTTCTAGCATGAATAAACTTATGATCCCTTTGAGCCTGGGTGGCGGACCTTATACATACAGACAACACTGGGTTCTCCAGGTGTCTCAATCCACCCAGATGTGAGTTTTAGTTGCCACCTTAAGTTGAACCATTAATAAACATCTCACATCTGTCATGGATATCACTCAAACCCAATCCACGTCTACGAGCATAGCATGGCAATATAATAGCAACGTAGAAGTAACTCCCAAGGGTTTGATAAAGTAAAACAGGTAATAGGTACTACCTCAACTACTTCCCAGTTCCCACAATTTAATTAGATCCTAATCATGCAAGTGTTTGAGGGAAACAGATCTAATGCAATAAAAACTGGGTATGAACGGGGTATGATCAAAGTGTTACTTGCCTTGCTGATGATCCGCAAAACCTAGCGAGTCGAAGTAACAAGTGGCACACTCCGGGTACTCTATCGCAAACAAACAAGCATACAATCAGTACTCATCTCATGCACTGGTAAAACTCGAATGAAAGATCCAACCAGAAAGTTCAACTTAAGAACTCCGGTTTGCAAAAAGAATCAACTCGAAAGAAGCAACGAAAGTCAAACGGCGAAAGAAAGAAACTTCGTTTGCTAATCTGGATCTAGGTCAAATTTTACTGTAGCAAAAACTTGTTTGAGTAGGTTAAACGGAAAGAGAATTTCGAGACGAAACTCTAGGCGCTTGAATCGCCTGATTCCGATAAACGAGCGAGAAGTTAAACAGAATCGAAGATTCGATCAGAAATAGAATCTGAGAAAATAACGGGAAAATCCGACGAAAAAGAAAAACGGACGAACGGTTAAAAAAATGGACGTTCGTTAACAGAGAAAAAAACCGACGAACGCGTTCGTTAAAACGAACGGTTCGGTGAACGCTCGCAAAATAATAAAACAAAAAAAAAACGATCTAGGTTTTTTTTTAAAAACAAAGGGTTTTTTTTTAAAAAACCGGCAACGACGAACGGGCGACGGCAGTACCTCGAC